>NC_080716.1:29419900-29579900 GCF_019097595.1 Hemibagrus wyckioides | reverse complement strand
GGTCTCACATCAGAAAGCAACCTCACGCAACATTGACAGGGAACTGTTCATCCTCTTTATTTAAGTGGGCATCCCCAAGGACATCCTCAAGGACCAAGGTATGTCTTTTGACTCTAGACAAATGGTGGATCTGTGTCAGTTGTTGTAGGTTGAACATCTGACCATGTCTGTCTACAACCACCAGATGGACAGCTTGATGGAGAGTTTCAACCAGACACAAAAACAGACACAAGCGGGTGGTAGATGAGGAACGGAGGACCTGGGACCTCCTCTTTCCCTACATCCTTTTTGCCGTCCGAGAGGCACCACAAGCCTCCACTGGATTTCCACATGATCCTCCACATGGTCCTCAAGAGGGAAGAACCAGTAAACTGAATGGGTGAATAATAATTCATATGGTGTATTTTATCCTCAATGCCTATATATACACAAGTTATGACTTTAAAGGATTGTCAGTTATGTCAGTGGTATTAAATTTATCCACATTATCAACAGTTAAAAAGTTAAAAGTTATTGATTGCTTTCACACGTCCATCTTCACACCTCCTCCATTTCTTCACAGCTGAATTTGTACCACTGCATTAAAATAGAAAATAAACCACATCCTCAAACTGCTCTCTGCTCTCAGGCCCCTAAGAGTGTCACTGCTCTGTCTGTGGACAGGACTAATGAGAAGTGTTTGTTTCTGCACAATTATTGCCCTTATTTTTAACATGGAGATAATAACTAGTCATGTTTAGTAAATCAGGATTTGTGATTATTTTTTTGAAAATGTGCTGTGCATTAGTTTGGTATTAAAGAGTTAGTGAGGCTGCATGGCGGGGCAGCAGAAGAGAGACAAACAGGCAGGGGCAAGAGCTCCTCTGCCTCCTGGAGATTCAGTGAGAGTATCATGGAGCAGGTGCAGGGCAGAAAGTTCACTCCACTACCCTTAGGCCAAAAGTGCACTGAATAAAAAAACATTGTTTTTGCACTCCACCCAGCCTCCTGCATGCAGCATATCTCAAACAGCCACTCTTTAAGCAGAATCTCAGAATGTACAAAACATGGAACTTTGAGTCAGATAGACCACAACAGCAGAAGATCACTCCTCAAGATTCAAGATTCAAGAAGCTTTATTGTCATTTCAAGCACATATAGCTGACGCAGTACATAGTGAAATGAAACAACGTTTCTCCAGGACCTGGTGCTACATAAACATACAACAACAAAGAGTTCAACACAAAACAACAAACACCACAGAGCTAGGACAGAAGTTTGTCTTAGCCACGTAAAGTGCACAGTGTGCAGCTAGGTGCAAACAGAGCATAGACAAGACAGTGCAAAAGACAATAAATACAAGAAAGACAACACAAAAGAACACAGGACACTTAGTGCCGAAAAGAAAGAAAAGAACATGTGTAATGGAATGTAAGTGAAATAAAATAAGATAAAATGAAATGATGTAAAAAAAAATATTGTGCAAAAATACAACAGCAAATAGAAATAAACATAAATACAACTATAGCAGCAGATGACAGGTGGAGGTAGTGCAATAAGTAATGAACAATATAAATTATGTGTGTGTGTGTGTGTGTGTGTGAGAGAGAGTGTAGAACAGTTCAGTCCTGAGTGTGTGTGTGTGTGTGTGTGTGTGTGTGTGCATCCACACAGTCAAGAAAGAGAGTGATGTGTGTGAGAGACAGAGAGTTGTATACAGTTCAGTCCTGAGTGTGTGTGTGTGTGTGTGTGTGAGAGAGAGTGTGTAGAACAGTTCAGTCCTGAGTGTGTGTGTGTGTGTGCATCCACACAGTCAAGAAAGAGAGTGATGTGTGTGAGAGACAGAGAGTTGTATACAGTTCAGTCCTGAGTGTGTGTGTGTGTAGAACAGTTGAGTCCTGAGTGTTTGTGTGTGTGTGTGTGTGAGAGAGTGTAGAACAGTTCAGTCCTAAGTGTGTGTGTGTGTGTGTGTGTGTGAGAGTATAGAACAGTTCAGTCCTGAGTGTGTGTGTGTGTGAGAGTGTAGAACAGTTCAGTCCTGAGTGTGTGTGTGTGTGTGTGAGAGAGAGTATAGAACAGTTCAGTCCTGAGTGTGTGTGTGTGAGAGAGTGTAGAACAGTTCAGTCCTGAGTGTGTGTGTGTGTGTGTGAGAGTGTAGAACAGTTCAGTCCTAAGTGTGTGTGTGTGAGAGAGTGTAGAACAGTTCAGCCCTGAGTGTGTGTGTGTGTGAGAGAGTGTAGAACAGTTCAGTCCTAAGTGTGTGTGTGAGAGAGAGTGTAGAACAGTTCAGTCCTGAGTGTGTGTGTGTGAGAGAGTGTAGAACAGTTCAGTCCTGAGTGTGTGTGTGTGAGAGAGTGTAGAACAGTTCAGTCCTAAGTGCGTGTGTGTGAGAGAGTGTAGAACAGTTCAGTCCTGGGTTTGTGTGTGTGAGAGTGTAGAACAGTTCAGTCCTGAGTGTGTGTGTGTGTGTGCATCCACACAGTCAAGAAAGAGAGTGATGTGTGTGAGAGACAGAGAGTTGTATACAGTTCAGTCCTGAGTGTGTGTGTGTGTAGAACAGTTGAGTCCTGAGTGTGTGTGTGTGTGTGTGTGTGTGAGAGAGTGTAGAACAGTTCAGTCCTGAGTGTGTGTGTGTGTGTGAGAGAGTATAGAACAGTTCAGTCCTGAGTGTGTGTGAGAGAGAGTGTAGAACAGTTCAGTCCTAAGTGTGTGTGTGTGTGAGAGTGTAGAACAGTTCAGTCCTGAGTGTGTGTGTGTGTGTGTGAGAGAGTATAGAACAGTTCAGTCCTGAGTGTGTGTGTGTGAGAGAGTGTAGAACAGTTCAGTCCTGAGTGTGTGTGTGTGTGTGAGAGTGTAGAACAGTTCAGTCCTAAGTGTGTGTGTGTGAGAGAGTGTAGAACAGTTCAGTCCTGAGTGTGTGTGTGTGTGAGAGAGTGTAGAACAGTTCAGTCCTAAGTGTGTGTGTGAGAGAGAGTGTAGAACAGTTCAGTCCTGAGTGTGTGTGTGTGAGAGAGTGTAGAACAGTTCAGTCCTGAGTGTGTGTGTGTGAGAGAGTGTAGAACAGTTCAGTCCTGAGTGTGTGTGTGTGTGTGTGTGTGCATCCACACAGTCAAGAAAGAGAGTGATGTGTGTGAGAGACAGAGAGTTGTATACAGTTCAGTCCTGAGTGTGTGTGTGTGTGTGTGTGTGTGTGTGTGTGTGTGTGAGAGAGAGTGTGTAGAACAGTTCAGTCCTGAGTGTGTGTGTGTGTGTGCATCCACACAGTCAAGAAAGAGAGTGATGTGTGTGAGAGACAGAGAGTTGTATACAGTTCAGTCCTGAGTGTGTGTGTGTGTAGAACAGTTGAGTCCTGAGTGTGTGTGTGTGTGTGTGTGTGAGAGAGTGTAGAACAGTTCAGTCCTGAGTGTGTGTGTGTGTGTGTGTGTGTGAGAGTATAGAACAGTTCAGTCCTGAGTGTGTGTGAGAGAGAGTGTAGAACAGTTCAGTCCTAAGTGTGTGTGTGTGTGAGAGTGTAGAACAGTTCAGTCCTGAGTGTGTGTGTGTGTGTGTGTGTGTGAGAGAGAGTATAGAACAGTTCAGTCCTGAGTGTGTGTGTGTGAGAGAGTGTAGAACAGTTCAGTCCTGAGTGTGTGTGTGTGTGTGTGTGTGTGAGAGTGTAGAACAGTTCAGTCCTAAGTGTGTGTGTGTGAGAGAGTGTAGAACAGTTCAGTCCTGAGTGTGTGTGTGTGAGAGAGTGTAGAACAGTTCAGTCCTAAGTGTGTGTGTGAGAGAGAGTGTAGAACAGTTCAGTCCTGAGTGTGTGTGTGAGAGAGAGTGTAGAACAGTTCAGTCCTGAGTGTGTGTGTGTGAGAGAGTGTAGAACAGTTCAGTCCTGGGTTTGTGTGTGTGAGAGAGTGTAGAACAGTTCAGTCCTGGGTTTGTGTGTGTGAGAGTGTAGAACAGTTCAGTCCTGGGTTTGTGTGTGTGAGAGTGTAGAACAGTTCAGTCCTGGGTTTGTGTGTGTGAGAGAGTGTAGAACAGTTCAGTCCTGGGTTTGTGTGTGTGAGAGTGTAGAACAGTTCAGTCCTGGGTTTGTGTGTGTGAGAGTGTAGAACAGTTCAGTCCTGAGTGTGTGTGTGTGTGAGAGTGTAGAACAGTTCAGTCCTGGGTGTTGAGGAGCCTGATGGCTTGAGGAAAGAAACTGTTACACAGTCTGGTTGTGAGGGTCCGAATGCTCCGGTACCTCTTTCCAGATGGCAGGAGGGTGAAGAGTGTGTGTGTGGGGTGTGTAAGAGTGTGTGTGAGGGGTGTGTGGGGTGTGTAAGAGTGTGTGTGAGGGGTGTGTGGGGTGTGTAAGAGTGTGTGTGAGGGGTGTGTGGGGTCAGCCACAATGCTGTTAGCTTTGCAGATGCAGCGTGCAGTGTAAATGTCTGTGATAGAGGGAAGAGAAACTCTTATTATCTTTTCAGCTGTCCTCACTATCTGCTGAAGGGTCTTGCGATCCAAGACGATGCAGTTCCCAAACCAGGCAGTGATGCAGCTGCTCAGGACGCTCTCAAATTGGTGCTCTTGATGATCTCCACCAAGGATCCTGTTAGATAAGGAAAGGAATCCAAGCCCAGAGTGGACACAGCCTCACCCAAACTGACAATTTGAAAACTCGACATCTGGTCTAATGCATCTGGATTTTTACTGCATGATGCAGGTGGTAGGCTCCGAATTTATCATAAAAACCTTGAATGCATGCAACATGCAAATATTTTCATCTTGAAAAGTCAGTTAGTGCTTTAACACATGCAGCTTCACACCTCCTCCCCTTCCTCACTGCTGAACAGAGAAAAAAGAAGCTAGACCACAACTGCCAACTTGTTTCTGTCCTCAGGCCTCTAAAACTGTCACTGCCCTGTGTGTGTCAGAGTATAAGGTTAATGAGAAGTGTTTATTTCTGCATAATTCTTTGATAAATTTGCCTCAAATTAGTAAATAAAACTAGACAATGGTTTGGTATTAGTGTGAATTAGTGTGAATTAGTTAGTGAGGCTGCAGGACAGGGCGTAAGGAGAGAGCCAATCAGGCAGTGGCAAGAGCTCCTCACCCTCCTTGAGCTTCCGGGTGAATATCATGGGGCTCAGCATGTTTGGAACTTCTGCACGTTTAGCATGTTTCACCACTGCATGCTAGCACCTCTGCTCCTCCATTAACCTTCCATCCCTCCACTGTCCTTTACCCTGCACTGAATAAAAGAAGACTTTTTTTCACTCCACCCAGCCTCCTGAATGCAGCATATCTCAAACAGCCAGTCTTTAAGCAGAATCTCAGATTGCTCAAAACTTGGAACTTTGAGGCAGATAGACCACAACAGCAGAAGATCACTCCTGTCAGACAAGAAAAGGAATACAAGCCTAAAGAAGACTTGCCCAAACCGTCCTTTTAAAACCTGGACATCTGGTCTAATGCATCTTGAATTTTACTGCATGATGCAGGTGATAGACTCAGAATTTGTCATCAACAATATTTATGCATGCAACAAGCAAATATTTTCAGCTTGAGAAGTCAGTTATTGTTTTAACACATCCAGCTTCACACCTCCTCCCTTCTTTACTGTTGAACAGATCAAAAAAGAAGCTAAACCACAACCGCCAATCTCTGGCCTCTAAAGCTGTCACTGCCCTGTGTGTGTCAGTATAAAAGGCTAATTAGAAGTGTTTATTCTGCAGAATTCTTTGATAAATTTGACCCAAATAAGTGAATAAAACTAAACAACAGTGTGTATTAGAATGACATTATCACACTGAGGTGCTTCACAGTACAGACCATAATAGTGACAAACATATTACTGTAGGTTATAAAGTATTTAATCTGTTTGAAGTTTCAGTTTCTTCCTGAATGTAGATGTCCTGGATGTGCTTTTGTGGTCTCCAGTATAAGCTCTAGAGTTCCTGCAACCATAACCAGCATTAAAAGTTTCCTGAAGTGGATCACAGAACAGTGCTATCTTCTCATGTGAGGAACATCACTAGTGTTCCAGAGCAAACCTGATCACCCCAATATATTCTTTTTACAATTTCTTTTTAACACAACCTCTAACACTATCACTGTGTGTACTGTGTGTACAGGACTAATGAGAAGTGCTTGTTTCTGCATAAAAATATTGTTCTTATTTTTCACATGGAAATAATAATTACTGATCATTTGTAATTCATGGCTTGTGATTCATTTTTTTAAAAAATGTTCTGTGCATTAGTTTAGTATTAAGGTGTATTATAGTGAACATCTCTGTACAGACCATAATAGTAACAAAAATGGAAATGTAGGTTATAAGACATTTTCTCTGAATTTTTAGTTAATGTTCACATGGTTTTGTTTAAACCTTTCTATATAGTGAAGGCCGTGCCCACACCGCTGCCCACAAGCAGCAGAAAAATGCTCCTCTCTACTGCATGAGTGCTGAAAGAACAGAACAATTTCAACAGCCTCACTGAGGAAAGCAGGAGTTAGCGAGGCTGCAGGACAGGGTGGCAGAAGAGAGCCAAACAGGCAGCCAGTCAGGCAGCAAGAGCTTCTTCTCCTGTTGGAGCTACAGTGAGAATATCATGGGGCTTATCATGCTCGGGCGGTCAAGTTCTATTTTTGCCTGCATGCTAGCACCTCTGCTCCTCAATGTGCCTTCTAGCCCTCCACTGCCCTTTACCCAAAAGTGCACTGAATAAAAGACCACTTTTTTTGCCTTCCACCCAGCCTCCTGAATGCAGCATATGTCATACAGCCTCTTTAAGAAGAATCTCAGAATGCACAAAACATGGAACTTTGAGGCGATTTGACTACAACAGCAGAAGATCACTCCTGTCAGACAGGAAAAGGAATCCAAGCCCAAAGTGGACACAGGCTCACCCAAACTGACCATTTGAATACTGGACATCTGGTCTAATGCATCTTGATTTTTACTGCATGATGCAGGTGGCAGCCTCAGAATTTGTCATAAACAACTGTGTAGAAGAGGCAATCTGAAAGAGATTAGTGACTGTAAAGTGGTAGTGGGAGAGAGTGTAGCCAGACAGCATAGGATGGTGGTGTGTAGGATGACTTTGATGGTCTGTAAGAAGAAGAGGTCAAAGATAGAGATAGAGAAGAAAACCAAGTGGTGGAAGCTGAAAAAGGAGGAATGTTGTGAGGAATTTAGACAGAAGTTGAGGCAGGCTCTGGGTGGTCAGGTAGTGCTGCCAGATGACTGGGAAACTACAGAAGTGATCAGGGAGACAGGAAGAAAGATGCTGGGTGTGTCATCTGGAGGGAGGAAAGAAGATAAGGAGACTTGGTGGTGGAATGAGGAAGTTCAGGATAGTATTCAGAGGAAGAGAATAGACAGGTATACAAGTTACAGCGCAGAGTGAAGAGGGAGGTGTCTAAGGCCAAGCAGAAGGCGTATGATGAGTTGTACACTAGGTTAGACACTAGAGAAGGAGAGAAGGACTTGTACAGGTTAGCTAGGCAGAGGGATCAAGATGGGAAGGATGTGCAGCAAGTTAGAGTTATTAAGGATAGAGATGGAAAGGTGCTCATAAGTGAGGAGAGTGTACAGAGGAGATGGAAGGAGTACATTAAGAGCTGATGAACGAGTAAAATGAGATTGAAAAAAGAGTAGAAGGGGTGAACTCTGTGGAACAGAAAGTAGATAAGATTAGAAAGGATGAAGTCAGGAAGGCTTTGAAGAGGATAAAAAGTGGAAAGGCAGTTGGTCCTGACGACATCCAGGTGGAGGTCTGGAAGTGTCTAGGAGAGGCAGCAGTGGAATTGCTAGTGCCAAGCAGGAGGCAAAGAGGAATTCAAAGAGGAGGTATATGGATGGAATAAACGAGGATATAAAGCTAGTGGGTGCAAGTGTTGAGGATGCAGAAGATAGGGATAGGTGGAGAGAGATGATTCGCTCTGGCGACCCCTGAAGGGAAAAGCCGAAAGAAGAAGAACTGGACAAGATGTCATAAACATATTGAATGCATGCAACATGCAAATATTTTCATCTTGAAAAGTCAGTTATTGCTTTAACACATCCAGCTTCACACCTCCTCCCCTTCTTCACTGCTGAACAGAGAAAAAGAAGCTAAACCACAACTGTCACTGCCCTGTGTGTGTCAGTGTAAAAGGCTAATGAGAAGTGTTAATTTTTGAATAATTCTTTGATAAATTTGACCCAAATAAGTGAATAAGACTAGACAATAGTTTGACGTTAGTGTGTATTAGAATGAACTTATTACACTGAGATGCTTCACAGTACAGACCATAACAAAAATGTTACCTTAACCAGTATAAAATGTTTCCTGAAGTTGATCACAGCACAGCACCTTCTTCTCATGTGAGGAACATCACTAGTGGTCCAGAGCAAACCTGAGCACCACAATATATTCTTTTTACACTATCTTTTTAGAGATAACACAACCTGCTGCACCAGCATTCCCAACTTAAATTCATTCTATAGGCGAGCACTGCAGCTTCTGACCAGGAAAAAGTTTCTGAGGATGATGAATAGCAAAAATGACGAAACCTGAATTTTTAAATAAGAATTATTATTCATATTGTGAATTCTTTTGTAATAGTATCATAGTATCCTTATTGCCCATATATAATATAACCAGTAATGATAATAGTATAGTGTTCCAGTAATAGGATAATAGATAATAATAACCCTAATAAAGTGGCCAGTGAGGGTATGATCAGAAATATCATCACACTGAATAACTGGTTTGTCTCCAGCTGACTCTGCTGTGTCTCTGACTGTAAATGGTGATTTTCAGTGTGTCTTTAAAGATTTCAGTGATGTCAGTGGAGTTAAATTTAAGCACATTATCAGAAGTTAAAAGTTAACAACTGCTTTCACACGTACATCTTCACACTTCACCTCCCTCACCCCCCAGACACCCTTCTTCACAGCTGAATTTGCACCAGTGACCTGCTCTCTGCCCTCTCAGGCCTCCAGTGGTGGGCCGTGCATTTCACACCTAGGCCTTCACTGGTGTCCTTCCTGAATTAATCCACCTCTATACCATCATTATGACGCTACGACAATAGATACTATTCAATCATTAAATAGCAAAGTAAAAAAGAAATTAGGCTACAGTATTTCACACCTCACAAGGAATAGTCCATTTTATTACAGTCTACCTTGAAAATGCATTTGTAAGGATGTCTGTGACCAAATCAATTTCTTCTCCTCTGTCAGCCATTGTGAGTTAAAATATATATACTTTATTTAGTTTGTGCGGTTCACTGCCTCTGACTACTCCAGTTATCCAATCAAAGGACGGGAAATTGCTGACGTAATCGTATGCCTGCTAGATGGCCCCAGTGATGCCAACTCGAAATCTTATTGGTTAATGTAACAATTTCATTGCCACTTATTTTAAGCTCCGGGCGCCTGCACTATTGATTCTGAAGGCCTTAAAGGCAGATTTCTTTCACTCTGGCAACACATGATGTCAGCCACTGGCTGAAATATGATCGGATAAATACTCTTATCATAAATATACACTACTGGGAGCAGCACAACGAGAGAAAAGCTATGAAATGTAGAGAATAGAATATCGGGAATAATTTAATACACATTCATGGAAAAATATATTAAATATATTAAAATGCAAGTCAGTGATTCAGATCACTGCTGTTTAGGCCAGTAGAGAAGGCCTCGCTGACCCTGACGGCCCACCGCAGGCCTCTAACACTATCAATCAATCAGGTGGCAGCAAGCGCTCCTCACCCTCGTGGAGCTCAGGTTGAGTATCATGGGGCATGTTCAGGGCAGTAAGTTAAGTTCTGTCTTTGTCCTTCTGGAACCTTCCGCTTCACTACCACATGCTAGTACCTCTGCTCCTCAAAAGAGCACTGAATAAAAGAATCTCAGAATGCAGAAAATATGGAACTTTGGATAGACCACAACCGCAGAAGATCACTGCTGTCAGACAAGAAAAGGAAGCAAAGCCCAGACTGGACACAGCCTCACACAAATTGACAATTTGAAAACTGGACAATGGGTCTAATGCATCTTAATTTTTACTGCATGATGCAGGTTATAGGCTCAGAAATAAGCATCACATCAACAACTTAAATGCATGCAATGTGCAAATATTTTCATCTTAAAAGGTCACTGAGATGCTTCAAAGTTTCACATGTTAATGTCCCCAGGACAGACTTCAGATTCATTAACCATAAATAAAATGAAATGAACCCTGAAGATTGTTTAATGATTATATGAGTTGATCACAGCACAGCTCGCATGTTTTTAGGTTCTTCTCATTTTGGGGAGCATCACTAGTAGTCCTGAGCAAACCTGAGCACCGCAATATGTTCTTTTTACAATTTTTCTAAAGATAACTTATAAATTCATTATCATTAATTGTATAAACAATATTCCTGGCATAGACGACCACTGTAGCTTCCTATGTGAAAAATTGCTTCACATGATGATGAATAGCAAAAAGTATGAAATCTCCTAACCTTTTAAATAAGAATATTTATTTATATCCCAGTAACAGTGATAGTATAGCGTTCCTAATAAAATGGCCAGTGATGGCATCTTCTTACATCTTATCACTCTGAATAGTTGTTTTGTCTCCAACTGACTGCTTCTGACTTTAAAAGAGTTTGATGATGTCAGTGGAGTTAAATCTATCTGTTATCAACATTTAAAAGTTAGTTGTTGCTTTCACACGTCCATCTTCACACCTCCTCCTCTGTTTCACAGCTGAAATCGCATGACTAAATGAAAATAGAAAATAAACCACATCCGCTCCCTGCTGTCTTTTCTCAGGCCTCTAACATGGTCACTGCTCTGTGTGTACAGGACTAATGAGAAGTGTTTGTTTCTGCACAATTATTGCCCTTATTTTTAACATAAAAATAATAAAGATTTGTGATTATTTTTTAAAAATGGTCTGGTCATTAGTTTGGAATTAGTGTGTATTAGAGTGAACATGTTTTCCTGCACAGACTATAATAGTAATAAAAATGGAAATGTAGGTTATAACGCATTTTCTCTAGTCTAGTTAAAGCTAACATGGTTTTGTTAAAACCTTTCTGTATACAGCAAACACCAGCAGAAGATGACCATCAGGTACAGATTCCAACAATACACAATACACCTGAGCAGTCATGCTGAAGTACACACAATGTCCTAATCACACAATAAGATCATCACTCAGGACATTCAGACTGCAGATGAACAACTTTATACCCCACCACTCACTCTAATGAAGACACAAAGAGAACATTTACTCACAGAGCATCACAGAGAGTGGACTGAGCTCCATCCTGTCCCTCTAATGACTGACTGACTGACAGAGCAGAGGTGTGTGTTAAAGCTTTAGCACTTTACCACTTCCTGTTTTCTAATAGAGAGAGAGAGAGAGAGAGAGAGAGAGAGACCCACCACAATGTCTGACTATGTCCCCTCTTGAGTGTAGATAATTGGTTTGGTATTTGACTGTCTGGATAGGAGTTTTTTTATTTGTTTTTATGTCTAGGGACGTGTACAACAGGTGCATGAATTAGAAATATGAACAATCAATTCATTTCAAATATTGTTATTGTCAGTTGTGGTGTGTGGTTGTCTGTCATAGCATAATGTTCATATTGCTGTTATAGTGTACTGTCCAAGTTTTTTGATTCTTTGACAATTGTTCTTGAATCTTTCAAAAACTAAATTAAAAAATAAAAACCTAGTCAATGCCATCCTCCTATGAAAATGTAATCATAACTATCGAGTTCGTGAAAGTAGAATTGCCGTATATAGCGGTCCCTCGCGCAATGCGCAGTTCAGATCAGACGGCGGTTCCCCTCCATGCTCGAGTCTCCTGCTTGTAGTCCATGTGATGTTCTGCTCTTGTCAGGACCGTGTTACAGCAAGACAAAAGTCACAACTCATCCAGATAGTTGAAGACACTTAAGGTAAGATCAACTAAGTTCCGATTATAAATGTACTTAGTGTTAGCTTTATATTGTAGACTTCTGGAAGAAAGTATGTCCGGGGGCGGGGCTAGGGGGAAACAGATCCCCAAACAGAGTTGGACACAACACCGGCATTACTTTTGAAAACTGCCACAGCAGAAGAAAATCCTCACAACTGTAACGTTAGCAGAAGAGACTGAACAAGCTTTGTCTAAATAACTAAGCGCTAGGCAACTAACACGTCGAGCTAGCATTAGGGCTAATGTTAGCTAGCTACAAATGTTGGTGCCAGGTTAGCTAGCTAGCACGTTAGCCGTCCTACATGACGGTCATGTTAAATCAAGCAGAAACGAGCTAACGGCACCGTTACAGTTGGGAATATTTTCTTCTGCTATGGCAGTTTTCTAAAGTAATGCCCGGTTAGCTCCTAACGCTAACTCTGACTGAAACCAGCGTTTAGCTAACGGTAGCTAGTTACCATGATGGGACAAAGCTAGCTGTTGGATAGATGTTTTAATTTTGTCCTCTTTTGGTCAGAGCAGCGTGTCGCAGCAGGTTAGAGTACAGTTGTGTACAAGGGATTCAAACCTTGATATTTTATACTAATATGTGGACTTGGTGTATGAATACAGGTGTCTTTACACATAGAGACTATTTTAACGGTTATTATTGGGTTTACGGAAGTGACGTGTTTGGTGCTTGGAGGTTTCCGGTTAGTTGGTGCGGACTAGCGGTAATAAAAACGATTCTTTTTAAAGACTCGGGTCTCGTTGAGTCACTCACTGAAATGAATCGAATCAGTGATTCAGTGATTCTTTAATAGCCCTCGTTTCCTGTACAAACTCTAATCATGCTGGGAAATATATATAGTGATTGAATGGTGGGATTAATGCAGGTGATTATACACTATAATAATTTAATGAGCACAGAATCAAGACTTACCATACCAGTGCCACACACACACACACACACACACACACAAACTTTATCACAAATATAAAAATGAAAAATGTGCAAATCAGTTATATTAACCAAAAGTGAAATATGTTAAAAGTAAAAGTATCCAAATGGAATACAAATAAATATCTTAAATACTGAACAAAAATGCAAAATGTGCAAAAAGTATAACTATAACTTAATATTACCTATTAATCAGCATTTAAGAATCATGCACTTTGGAGGTGCTGAGACTAAACATAAGATTCTCAGCTGAATCAGTCTATAACCCGACTCCATGAGTCCACTGAGAATCAGCTGAATCAGTCTATAACCCGACTCCACGAGTCCACTGAGAATCAGCTGAATCAGTCTATAACCCGACTCCACGAGTCCACTGAGAATCAGCTGAATCAGTCTATAACCCGACTCCAGGAGTCCACTGAGAATCAGCTGAATCAGTCTATAACCCGACTCCACGAGTCCACTGAGAATCAGCTGAATCAGTCTATAACCCGACTCCACGAGTCCACTGAGAATCAGCTGAATCAGTCTATAACCCGACTCCACGAGTCCACTGAGAATCAGCTGAATCAGTGTATAACCCGGCTCCATGGGTCCACTGAGAATCAGCTGAATCGGTCTATAACCCGGCTCCACGAGTCCACTGAGAATCAGCTGAATCGGTCTATAACCCGGCTCCACGAGTCCACTGAGAATCAGCTGAATCGGTCTATAACCCGGCTCCACGAGTCCACTGAGAATCAGCTGAATCGGTCTATAACCCGGCTCCACGAGTCCACTGAGAATCAGCTGAATCGGTCTATAACCCGGCTCCACGAGTCCACTGAGAATCAGCTGAACCAGTCGATGAACACGGTAGCAGCCGTCTTCTTAATACGTTAATTTCTTATACTGTTTTTCTCTCTCTCTCTCTCTCTCTCTCTCTCTCTCTCTCTCTCTCTTGTTCCCCTGGCAGCACATTTGTTTTTCTTTCTTTCTAACTTCTTTTTTCTCTGATATGTTTAATAACTGTGTTAATGTTAATGTATAATATATAATGTTCTGTATTGTTTCATTAAAAAAAATAAAATAAAATAAAATAAAAATAAAATAAAAAAAGAATCGTGTTAATTTAGACCTCGGACTCATGAATCATGAGTTAATATGCGGAATCGGATCATTTAACTCGGGTGAGTCAGTCAGGACCAGTACTAATTGATATTGATATCCTTTATTTATCATGTGATTAAAAATATCAACATTCAAATTAAGACTGTGTTCTTCAGTGTTTGGATTCTCTCTTAAACCTGGAACTAACTAAGTAAAGTCTTTAGATTTCCAAAAAAAACAAAACCCACAAGGTGACTCCTCAGCAGTGAAGTGAGAAGTCTGGAGATGAATTAGCAGTACATGAATGTATTTACACTGCAATACTACTATTGTTAAATATTGGAAAAAATGCTGTGATACTTTTGACATTAGTATGAAATTAAACCACGTGCCCCAGACAAGCGTTAATGTCCAGCCCTGATATACACGTGTGGATGTATCTGCACTGATCAGCCAAAACATTATGACCACTGCCGGTTTGCCTGTTTCCCATAGTGCATCCTGGTGCCATGTATTCCCCAGGTAAGAGACGCACACGCACCTGCCCATCCATGTGATGTAAAAGAAAACGTAATTCATCAGACCAGGACACCTTCTTCCATTGCTCCATGGTCCAGTTCTGATGCTCATTGTTGGATGCTTTCGGTGGTGCACAGGGGTCAGCATAGGCACCTTGACTGGTCTGTGGCCATGCATCCCCATACACAACAAACTGTGATGCACTGTGTATTCTGACCCCTTTCTATCAGAACCAGCATTAACTTCTTCAGCAGTTTGAGCAACAGTAGCTCGTCTGTTGGATCGGATCACACGGGTCAGCCTTCTCTCCCCACGTGCATCAATGAGCCTTGACCGCCCATGACCCTGTCGCCGGTTCACCACTGTTCCTTCCTTGGACCACTTTTGATTTGGGCTGCAGATATCGATTATTTTAGTAATCGAGTATTCTACCGATTATTCCATCGATTAATCGAGTAATTGGATAAGGAGTACTTTTTCTTTATTAAAGAGGAATACTAAATATGTAAGAGAAAATAAGACAGGTCTCTTAAAATGAACAACTAAGTTGTTTCCTGTTTACAAAAATGAAAATAAAATCTAAACCTATTTAGTGCATCTAATTGTCATTCAAAATGCAAATACAAATATATAAATTAAAAAAAAACCCTAATTACTACAAAAGAAGGTAAATTAGTACAATCTAAAACAAAATAATAATAATAATAATAATAATACCTAAACATTGCATTTATGTTGTCCAACTTAATTTTGACGTTTCAGTCTAACTACAGCTCAAGCAGGACATAAGCCTTTACTGTCCTCCTGGAAGACTTTTTTTGTAAGAGGCAAAAATTACTGGACAGGAAGGAAACTTGGAACAAGAACAAGAGTCCATACACATCAAATTACTTAACACATTTTTCTGTAACATGAAATTAGTTATTTGGTGAATAAACCCTCTTAAATGTCTCTACATACTGGTGTGTGTTTGTGTGTGAGTTTCAATCCTCGGTGTCGCCTGATGCCGGTGGCCGGGAGAGAGGACGTCGCAAGCGTTGTTCGAGGAAGCGGAAGCGCGGTAACAGAGCGGGTGTCCGTGCTAGGCTAACAACCAAACCCAACCCTTATTCAAACATTCCCGGCGCGTATCGTGCGGAGCCCCGCCCCCACCTCGGCTACTCAGACCACATCTCTGTTATGTTGATTCCAGCATACAGACCACTCGTCAGACGCTCTAAACCGGTTCTGAAACAGGTTAAGACCTGGCCAGCAGGAGCCATCTCTGCTCTTCAGGACTGTTTTGAGTGCACTGACTGGGACATGTTTAGGGAGGCTGCAACCAAAGGCGACTCTATTGACTTGGAGGAATACACGGCATCAGTGACCAGCTACATCGGGAAATGCATCGATGACGTGACTGTCTCCAAGACCATCACAACACGCTCCAACCAGAAGCCGTGGATGACTGCGAAAGTGCGTGCTCTCCTGAAATCGAGAGACTCTGCCTTCAGATCAGGGGATAGGGCGGCCTTAAAAACAGCAAGGGCCAAACTGTCCCGAGCCATCAGAGAGGCGAAGTGTGCACACGCCCAGAGAATCCACGGCCACTTCCAGAACAGCAGAGACTCCCGGCGCATGTGGCAGGGCATTCAGGCGATCACCAACTACAGGACAACTTCACCTTCCTGTGACAGTGATGCCTCCCTTCCAGATGCGCTGAACGACTTCTACGCTCGGTTTGAGGCACAGAACAACACAACAGCGAGGAAGACCATCCCTCCTCTTAATGACCCAGTGCTTTGTCTCACCACGGCTGACGTGAAGAGAACTCTATACAGAGTTAACCCACGGAAGTCCGCTGGACCAGACAACATTCCTGGCAGAGTTCTCAGGGAGTGTGCGGAGCAGCTAGCAGATGTCTTCACTGACATCTTCAACATCTCGCTGAGCAGCTCCATCATCCCTACGTGCCTCAAGACAACGACCATCGTCCCTGTGCCAAAGAAGTCCACGGTTTCCTGCCTCAATGACTACCGTCCCATTGCACTCACACCAATCGCGATGAAATGCTTCGAGAGGCTCGTCATGAGGCACATCAAGTCACAGCTACCACCCTTGCTGGACCCCTTGCAGTTTGCGTATCGTCCTAACCATTCCACGGAAGACGCCATCACCACAACCCTCCATCTGGCCCTCACACACCTGGACTGCAAAGACTCCTACGTTTGAATGCTGTTCATAGATTTCAGTTCAGCATTCAACACAATCATCCCTCAGCAGCTGATTGAGAAGCTGAGTCTCCTGGGCCTGAACACCTCTCTCTGCAACTGGATCCTGGATTTCCTGACTGGGAGACCTCAGTCAGTCCGGATCGGGAGCAGTATCTCCAGCACCACCACACTGAGTACTGGAGCACCTCAGGGCTGTGTGCTCAGTCCATTGCTGTTCACTCTGCTGACTCACGACTGTGCAGCAATGCACAGCTCCAACCACATCGTCAAGTTCGCTGATGACACGACCGTGGTGGGTCTCATCAGCAAGAACGACGAGTCAGCATACAGAGAGGAGGTGCAACATCTAACAGCCTGGTGCAGAGCCAACAACCTCTCCCTGAACGTCGACAAGACCAAAGAGATGGTTGTTGACTTCAGGAGAGCACAGTGTGACCATTCTCCGCTGTCCATCGATGGCTCCTCTGTGGAGATCGTCAAGAGCATCAAATTCCTTGGTGTCCATCTGGCGGAGAACTTCACCTGGTTACTCAACACCAGCTCCATCACCAAGAAAGCCCAGCAGCGCCTCTACTTCCTGAGGAGGCTGAGTAAAGCCCATCTCCCTCCCCCCATCCTGTCTGTGTTCTACAGAGGGACCATCGAGAGCGTCCTGAGCAGCTGCATCACTGCCTGGTTTGGGAACTGCACCGTCTCAGATCGCAAGACCCTTCAGCGGATAGTGAGGACAGCTGAGAAGATCATCGGAGTCTATTTCCCCTCTATCACAGACACTTACACCGCACGCTGCATCCGCAAAGCCATCAGCATTGTGGCTGACCCCACACACCCCTCACACACACTCTTCACCCTCCTGCCATCTGGAAAGAGGTACCGGAGCATTCGGGCCCTCACAACCAGACTGTGTAACAGTTTCTTTCCTCAAGCCATCAGGCTCCTCAACACCCGGGACTGAACTGTTCTACACTCTCACACACACTCTCACTCAGGACTGAACTGTTCTACACTCTCACACACACACACACTCTCACTCAGGACTGAACTGTATACTAACTCTCTGTCTCTCACACACAGATACACACACTCTCTCTTGACTGTGTGGACACAAACACACACACACATAATTTATACTGTTCATTACTTACTGCACTACCTCTACCTGTCATCCGCTGCTATAGTTATATTTGTTTATTCTATTTGCACTACCTCAACTGCTGCTGTGTATTTTTGCACAATATTTTTGCACAATACTTTTTTTTCTACATCATTTCACTTTATCTATTTTATTTCACTTACATTCCAGTACACGTTCTTTTATTTCCTTTCAGCGCTAAGTGTCCTGTGTTCTTTTGTGTTGTCTTTATTGTATTTATTGTCTTTTTTGCACTGTCTTGTCTATGCTCTGTTTGCACCTAGCTGCACACTGTGCACTTTACGTGGCTAAGACAAACTTCTGTCCTAGCTCTGTGGTGTTGTTTGTTGTTTTGTATTGTACTAGTAGTTGTATGTTTATGTAGCACCAGGTCCTGGAGAAACGTTGTTTCATTTCACTATGTACTGCATCAGCTATATGTGGTTGAAATGACAATAAAAGCTTCTTGAATCTTGAATCTTGAATCTTGTGTGTGTGTGTGTGACGGAGAGAGTGAGGCTATCAAAATGAATGACGCTTAGGCTTTCACAAAATGTAGCTAAATTAGGGACATCATAACTAGCCACCATACTGATTTATGATCTTAAATAGTCACTACATGTAGCCACAATCCACATACATTTATACCGGCCTTAATTTCAACTAGCAATCATATTGTTAAGCTAAGTGTGAACATTCATATTGATCTAAGTGAAGTGTGAAGCTTGTGTCTACTCCGTGGACTTAAAGCGGGGACTGTGTGTGAATGAGAGATTAACACGGTGAAGTTAGTTTGATATTTGGACATTAGACAGACATTTGGAAGCAGTATTTTAGGGACCGTCGACAAATTTCTGTACGACTGAAATGTGGTACTTGTTACTTACCTGGCTACGTGCCCCAGTTATTCTAATTTCTTCTTCAATATACATATGCCATGTGTCATTGCATGCTGCTTTTGTTAATTTATTAATAATAATTTAATTAATAGATAGTATTAATTATGCATCATGTGAATTAATTTGTAATTATTTATTTATTTTTTAATTTAAAAAAATCACTATTCCTTCAACTAGTACCAATATGTCTTCACTGATTTTTATTTGTCGACGGTCCCAAAATACGGCTTCCGAATGTCTAATGTCCGAATATCACACTAACTTCCCCGTGTTGAGATGTTGAAGTATGGACCTTGTAGTGCTGTGGTACACCAGTTCAGTCTTACAGTAATCACACTCTACAGAGTTTTCTGTCTGTTTTAGTATGAAATGATCCCAAACTTTGAAAACTTTCTGCCGTTTTCTTTGGCCTGAATCGTCTCTGTGTGTAGTTACAGTAAATGGACTAAACCAAGCTTAGAGGCAACTAATTTACCTCTATGATTTTCAGCCTTACTTTTGATAGATACTGACCACTGCAGACCAGGAACACCCCACAAGAGCTGTAGTTTTGGAGATGCTCTGATCCAGTGGTCTAGCCATCACAATTTGGCCCTTTTGGTCAAACTCGCTCAAATCCTTACTCTTCATTTTTCCTGCTTCTAACATCCACTTTGAGGACAAAATGTTCACTTACTACCTAATATATCCCCCCCACTAACAGGTGCCATGATGAGGAGATCATCAGTCTTATTCACTTCACCTCTCACTGCTCACAATGTTATACCTGATCAGTGTATATACGAGTTTGTGGCTATATCTCTGTGATCTGTACATGGAAAAAGGTTTTGAGAGATCTGTGATTTAAAAATGACGACACTGGAAATGCTTCAGGACCAGACATGTACAGTAGCATTGCAAAATGTTTATTGTTTACATTTATGAAATGGTCTATATATAATTGTTTCTTTTTCCTCTCTTGCAGCTGCAGTAATGAAATGGAGCAAAGACACAGCCGAGGAGACGATCAAACAACATGCTTCAGATCTCCTTAATCATGCAGCAGTGAGAGAGAGAGGGATTGGTGTTTATTTATTAATTGTTATCGACTGTAGTGTGAGTTAATTTTTAATGTTTTCATAATTTTTGGACAATTTTCACTATAACAATAAAACACAATGATCGGTTTTTTCTGTTAACTGTGTATTGTGTTTACATCCACAGCATTTTACTATTGCACTTTATTCATTACAAAACTGTGTAGTGGTCAGTGCTGCACTGTCCCTGGTCAGTTATTGTACTGTACTGTACTGTCTTGCACTGTTTACACACATGCACTTTATGTAGTACTGTGTAGGTCTGTGTAGTGAACTTAGTTCTGTGTTGTCTCCTGTAGTTGTGTGTTTTATGTAGCACCATGGTCCTGGAGGAACGTTGTTTCATGTTACTGTGTACTGTACCAGCTGTATGTGCTTCAAATGACAATAAAAGCTACTTGACTAAACACCAGTGACCTGGAGTCCCAGTTAATGACGTCCGCTCGTAACAACGAGTCTAAAGTCTTTACTTATGGTTTAGTAACTGGATACATGGAAATATTCTCAAAGAAATCCTTATTTTAACTCATTTCAGCACTTTTCAACACTCTACACAGTTCTGGAGCACATTATTCTCACACCAGTCTCTTCCCTACACAAATCTTTTCTGATTGGCTCATAACAGATCCATCATAACAGGAGAAACTTCCTATTGGACAATCAAATAAAAACTGTTACAGCAATTACATTTCACATAACTGAACACATTCATACTCAATATTAAAATGTCTTTGACTCCCTCTAGTGGTAACTGCTGTATGGTTTTAATCCTGACTAGTAAGGGGTGGATTCTTCAATACATCCAACCAATGATTTGCTCCTTCACATCCTGCACGATAATGCAGTCTTTAAAAAGCAGGAACAATCTGCTGAAGCAGTCATGTGTTTTACACAGTCGAGACTTAAGAGAATAAAATAATGAGTCAGTACATGGAAGTGAAGGAGAATGATTGGATCATGGATGAAACATCACTACATGTGAGAGTTTCCTTAAATCCCTGTAATATACTCAATTTCAGAGTGAAACCCCAGAACTGCCGAACTTTTATTTTGAAAGATGTCCGGAAGTACTAGTTACAGGCTTATTCCTGCTTGTACTGCTTGTGGTTTCTCTGTTTGGAAGGTGTATATTATTCTCTTTTTTATTATATATTAAGATATTGTGGTTCACTTTTGGACTATTTGTACATCACAGACACTGTAAATAAACATCCTTACTCTGATATTTTATTACAGCTGAGTCATCATTCTTGTACAGAGAGTCTTCACCAACATAACATATCTGTCACTCCTCTACAAAGGTGTAGCAAAGGGCTGTGTCAAAGTCTGGTCTTAAGTATACTGCTGGACAGGTTCAGGAAATCCAGGTTAATCATCCTGGAGAAGTCTGTAATTTGTTCTCCTGCTATCACTGTGTGCACCACTGCTGCCCTCTGCTGGCTGCTGTCGGTGTAGCATGGTCTCAGAGTAACAAACAGGATTTAATGTTAATTAATACAGTAAAATATACAAGAAACTATTTTCATGTTACAGTTTTTCATTAGAAGAAGTGTGTGATGTTCTTCACTGCAGACATCTAGCAACAATTCACCCCAATTCTGTAGACCGTGTTAGTGCTCATATACAACACTGATTTAGGTCTAAGCTTGATTTACAAACCTCTAACCCTGACTGTCTTACTCCCTCTGCCAGGACTGGGAAGAAATGCACTTATGATGATGTTGTCTAGCAGAGTTTTACACTGAAACCAGCTGGGGAAGAATAGTCTGTTTCGGGGGAGGAAGGAAAAAAGAGAAGAAATGAGAGGAAAGAGAAGAAAAGAAAGAAAGGAAGAAAGCAAAGGAGAAATGCTTGTTTCCAGACAAACAATTGCTCTTATTTTTAACACGGAATAATAAGCAGCCAAACGGTGCACATTTAACGTACAGGCAGTGCACATCAGTGCTGGATTTTACAAGATAAGACATGGACTAATACAAGACACGATAAGTAAAAGAGAACTAGATGACCAAGCAATTAACTTTGGAAATGAACTCATTTCATTAATCTTGGATGATTTTGCTAATATTCTGTTTCATTTAGATGTTCAGTCATAACAAGGTAAACTACTGGATTAGGGGTTTCTATTCCTTTTCCTTGTAAGATGCTGGACTTTACAACCTATAGTTAAATGCAGTGTATCTGAAACAGACACACTTTAAGCAGAAACACATTTCAGAATGCACAAAACATGGAACTTTGAAGCAGACAGACCACAACAGCAGAAGATCACTCCTGTCAAACAGGAATTCAAGCCCAGAGTGGACACAGGTTTACCCAAACTGACCATTTGCATCTTGATTTTTTCTGCATGATGCAGGTGGTAGGCTTAGAAATTGAATGAATCAACAAATTAAATGCATGCAACGTGCAAATATTTTCAGCTTCACACTTCCTCCCCTTCTTCACTGCTGAACACACAGCACTGAATTTAAAAAAAAAAAAAAGCTAAACCACAACTGCCAACTTGTCTCCGTTCTCACGCCTCTAAAACTGTCTCTGTTCTCACGCCTCTAAAACTGTCACTGCCCTGTGTGTGTCAGTGTACAAGGCTAATGAGAAGTGTGTATTTCTGCATAATTCATGAGGAAGATTTGGCCCAAATAAATAAATAATACTAAACAGTAGTTTGGTGTTAGTGAGTATTAGAATGAACTTATTGCGCTGAGTTGCTTCAGAGTAGTCCGAGTTTTTAAAACCTTTCTGTATACAGGAAACACCACCAGAAGATGACAATCAAACGCAGATTCCACTAAAACAGACCTGTGTTTTAAACTCGCTCTACTTGTACTCTTACCTGTTGTACTATCATAGTTAATGAGAGTAGATACACATCAAACTAAACCCTTCTCATAACAGATATGGAGACACTGATCCACCTGAGCAGTCATGCTGAAGTACACACAATGTCCTAATCACACAATAAGATCATCACTCAGGACATTCAGACTGCAGATGAACAACTTTATACCCCACCACTCACTCTAATGAAGACACAAAGAGAACATTTACTCACAGAGCATCACAGAGAGTGGACTGAGCTCCATCCTGTCCCTCTAATGACTGACTGACTGACAGAGCAGAGGTGTGAGTTAAAGTCTTAATACTATTTTAGTACATGCTGACTCTGTATCTGTTCTTCCTTCCTCTTTCCAGGAAATCTAAATATGCAAACATACAAATGAGGAAACTGACAGTAGAGGAGATTCACTGATCTCATCATTAAGATAAAAAAAAATTCTCTTAGACATCTGCATTAGAGACAAAGAGCTGTGTGTTTTCTCCGCATGCTAAGCAGAAAAACATACAAAATTTAAAGGTAAAACCATGTGTTAGGAAACCCAAGTGAATTTGATGTGATCAGGAGAAAATCTGAGCTCAGGAATGAACCAGGGACACTGGAACTGTGAGACAGCACTGTGACACTCTTATAAAGTCAGTCTTAATCAGTCAGAGCTTTAGTGTTAATGTAATCCCATGGTCATGCTTTCCTGCTCTCTTACTGGTCACTACCATTATTGTGGTTATTATTCTGCTAAAAGCATTTAAGCACAAATGTACATTTAATGCAGACTTTTCTCAGGCAGCGATTTATTTGAACAATTTAGTACGATTTATCACAATAAAATATACATCTCCTAAGCCTAGTGACTAATGTTACTAGGTCAAATCTGTGGCTGCTTTATTAACGCTTAAATTATAATTACTCTCTATTGAGTTTTTTTCTTCATTCTGAAAATGTTTGAGCTGTATGATCATTTATGATTCATTAGCAATTCTACAGAAAACCCAAGTGTAACTAATTTCAGTTAAAATATTGTCCTGATGCAGAGAGGACAAGACTGTGATGAATATGGATGAGTACACATGTACATTTGTGATCCTTATCTAATGATAAAAGGTGGAGAGGGTGTAAAGCGGTTCTAAACGAGCTGCTAGATTTATGTTATTGACTTTCAATTGTTCTTTATGCAGTAAATCACTAAACAGTAGATTAAAGCACCAATCAAGTGGTAAAGCATCAAACCAAAAAGTTGAGAGGTTATGTCATTATTAATGTTGCCTTGTCCCACTAAAATCTATGCTTATGAGAGCAATGGCCTTAGAGGAGCTCTGAAGAATTTCCCTGTGAACTGCAACAACAACCACAAGTTAAAAAGAAATGTGGGCGTGTCTTCAAACATATGTTGATAGAATTGTAACACCCTCAGTCACACCTCCCCCTCTTCACCATCAGAGGGAAGCCTCACCCAAATACTGACACTTCCAGGTCACTCAGTTCACTTCCTGGTTATAAGTCATTTAAGCCATGCATATGCTAAGTGTGAAGTTCTCCTGTGTTATCAAGCCTTGTTTCATTGTTCTTGTTTGCTTTCCATGGTTATGACCTAGTTTTTCTGTTTCCTGGTTTTGTGCTTTTTGGATTTCTGTATTGGATTTCTGTCTGCTACGTTAATTGCTGTTTTCTGCTCATTTGAACCCTGCCTGTTTCTGCTTTCTGCCTCTGCCTCCCATATTGGATTATTTGCTAATGTTCTCCATTAAAATCTACACATGGAGTCTTCGATGCCTGTCTCAGTGTATGTGTTACAAGAATAATGTTCTTCCAGCTCATGTACATCGATTTACTTTCAGAGATTTTGTGAATGCATAATATCTCTATTCCACTTCCAATGCTTTATTAAAATAGGTATTGTGCATGCATGAAACTTTAATACAAACATTATTTAAGCTACAAACAAAGTCATATCAGGACATTTATGAACACAGTGAGATGAGTTACAAAGCATCAGGTCATATATATAAAATATAAATAGAGAAAATTTGCAAAAGCAACATGAAAATTTAAAAAGACAAAAAAAAAGGAAATAATTCTTCATCTCAGTTAACTTTACTTTCATCTTAATTCGTTCATCAGTGAAGTTTTGTACATCAACAAGATTAACTTACTTTCTGTTAGAAAACAGTGACGGCCTTACAGACTTCACTCACGTTTCCAAAAACCAACCAAAAGCACTGAAGTGTAAGTATATGAGAAAAATAAAAATAAACATTATTGTTAAAATATGTAAATGAGCCACAAACATAAAGTAATGTACTTTCAGTGGAATTAGTATATGAGTAACAGAAAGATCTGTATTTTAGACTCTCGTTTCTGACCTTATTTTTCTTGTACTTGTATAGCATGTATCCAGGTGAAAGTGCATTAATACAATTATATTTACTATGAATTATATATTTTTAAATGCTTTAAAATATGCCACATGTATATATACAGAATGAGTATAAAAAGAGTAAAAAATTGCATATAGGCTGTACTGCTGTGTACAGGAAGGGGATGAGTAGACTCTACTGCTGTGTACAGGAAGGGGATGAGTAGACTCTACTGCTGTGTACAGGAAGGGGATGAGTAGACTCTACTGCTGTGTACAGGAAGGGGATGAGTAGACTCTACTGCTGTGTACAGGAAGGGGATGAGTAGACTCTACTGCTGTGTACAGGAAGGGGATGAGTAGACTCTACTGCTGTGTACAGGAAGGGGATGAGTATAGTCTACTGCTGTGTACAGGAAGGGGATGAGTATATTCTACTGCTGTGTACAGGAAGGGGATGAGTAGACTCTACTGCTGTGTACAGGAAGGGGATGAGTAGACTCTACTGCTGTGTACAGGAAGGGGATGAGTAGACTCTACTGCTGTGTACAGGAAGGGGATGAGTAGACTCTACTGCTGTGTAGTGGAAGGGGATGCGTAGACTCTACTGCTGTGTACAGGAAGGGGATGAGTAGACTCTACTGCTGTGTACAGGAAGGGGATGAGTAGACTCTACTGCTGTGTACAGGAAGGGGATGAGTAGACTCTACTGCTGTGTACAGGAAGGGGATGAGTCGACTCTACTGCTGTGTACAGGCAGGGGATGAGTAGACTCTACTGCTGTGTACAGGAAGGGGATGAGTAGACTCTACTGCTGTGTATAGGAAGGGGATGAGTAGACTCTACTGCTGTGTACAGGAAGGGGATGAGTGGACTCTACTGCTGTGTACAGGAAGGGGATGAGTAGACTCTACTGCTGTGTACAGGAAGGGGATGAGTAGACTGTACTTTCTGAGGAAGATCAGATGCTTTAATGTTTGCAGTAAGATGTTGGAGATCTTCTACCAGTCTGATGTTGTGAGTGCTGTCTTCTTTGCAGCATTATGCTGGGGAGGCAGCATTAGAGCCGGAGAAGCAAGGAAGCTGAACACACTGATAAAGAAGACTGGCTCTGTACTGGGATGCTCCCTCAACTGTTTTGATGTGATCGTGGAAAAGAAGACACTAAACAAACTAGTGTCCATCCTGGACAATGCATCACATCCCCTCCATGACTTATTGGTCAAACAGCTGCAGCAAGGACCGGTACAGGAGAATAGTTCATCACTGTACCAGGATGTTATTGTGTCTGTTCCTTAAATAAGTGCATTGGGCTTCTGTTGGTGGGATTCTGTTTACTGCACTGCTGCTAATCACTATATAATTACACTGATGCAGATTATTGTGGATGATCATATCTACTTTGCTGTATATCTGTTGTTACTACTTGCGCTGGTGTATACAGTTATATTTATTTTAATTTATAATATTATATAATATTAGAGATTACATTTATTTTATTATTCTTGATTATTTCTTATATTATTAAACATATTCTTTTTCTGCACCTGTAATGTGTACATTTTCCTATCTATCTATCTATCTATCTATCTATCTATCTATCTATCTATCTATCTATCTATCTATCTATCTATCTATCTATCTATCTATCTATCTATTTGATAACTGTAGCTTCATCAGAACAGACACATGGTTCACTGCAGAGAGAAAGAAAGAGACAGTAAATACATTTATAAATATATTGCTGTCACTGATGTTACAAACTAGTTAAATCAGTGACTGAGGCAACAAATCAATTATTCATGTTATTTGCTGTGTCAGTGTTTTTGCATGTTCATAGTTAACTATGTCATAACCGTCTATGTAGACTGAGAGATGGAGAAAGTTATCTAGACAGCTTCCAAATGAACATGGATGAAATCTTACAGATTCTGTGATGCAGGGTTTTGTGTACTGTAACTGCTAGATGGCTTAATTCATGGTGTTTGGTTTGTACTTTAAGAAAGATGCTGTAAATGTCATGAGTCTTACCTCTCTGTTGTGCTTCAGCTCTGAGTAGACAGTATCATCATCTACACTGGCCTTTCCTAGTGGAAACCAGATATAAATTAATCTCCTAAAAATATTACAACTCATCTAAATTATTGAACAGAAAATGATCTAGATATTACATCATATACAATTAAAATACATTAGACCACAGCAGTGTTGAATCCTGAATTCTGATTGGTCAGAAATTGGTGATTAATTTTCTATTAAAGCAGCTCTGACAGAAGTGCAGATGTACATCACAGATTTATATTAAAGAACTAATTTTAATACATTACCATTTCTATAGGGGGATTTGTTGTTATTTATAAAAAAAAAAAAAACATGTAATTGTTAAAATCGATTTTCCTGTAATTTTTTCCTGTAAATATTCTGACATGGGAAAATCTTCAAGACAGAGGACTTGGTGGTTGGTTACAGGACAGATAGTGGATTTGGTCGACTGTTTATATTTTATGTGCTGTATTATACAGTGTTAAGAGGAATTAACTTTTGCAGAAATCCCAGAAAAATAATGAAACTGCTGTGGTTAAACACTTTGTGATGTGCTGTAATGGGAAAATAATGACCTTCAGTGTAGTAACTCTGAAGCTGTAACTCTGCTTCATCACACCACAGTGTCAGTGATTATTTTCCTATAACAGCACAACAGAGTGTTTTATTCATTACATTAAACAAGAACAGTGTGCAGGTGATCTATGACATGAAATAAAAGATCATTTTGCTCTACCTTTTACTCTCTTTGCTTTTTTCGCTGGTTTTAGTTCAATCTCAGCATAAGTCACATCAGCATCAGCACCTGCAGTAGCAGAGAATAAAATCATTCAATGATCATTAGCTATTTTTATACATGAGTCAAAACTCATCAACATAAACATCAGTCATTAACAGTCTCCTGCCAAAACTACTGTTACAAAGTTGCCCAGCAGACGGCCCCATCAACCGAATTCTGACACTTCTGGGTTCAACACTTTCAGGTGTACAGACATTTAAACATGGATGCCACCGCTTTAGGGCGAAGTATCATTTGTATGTTTTCACTGCGTTCCAAACCATGTTTTTCTATTATCTACCTTTTGATCTTGACCTGTTTCTGTCATTTGGATTTACACTGTTTTTTGGATTTCCACAATATATTTTGGTGGCCTTCCCTGGCTACCAATGCGAAGAACTACGTGGAAGCATGCACCACCTGTGCCCAAGTTGGTGCCCCTTGTCAGCTACCTGCAGGCCTCCTCGAACCTCTCCCCCACATGCCCATGGACACATGTGGTGGTAGACTTTGTCACTGATCTCCCCTCCTCACACTGTTTTACTGCCATCCTTGTGGCAGAAGATTGCTTCTCAAAAGGATGCAAACTCATCCCCTTGTTCAAACATGTATTCCGTTACTACAGTATTCCGGAGGATATAGTCTATAGTCAAGGAGCTTAATTAACCTCCAACATATGGAGAGGACATTACCTGCGAACCTACTGTAGCAGAGAAAAACGGTGGAGTGAGTTTCACCCCTGGGCCAAATATGCACAGAACTCACTCATCCACTCCTCATCCGGCTCCATCCCTTTTCGATGTATACTAGGCTACCAACCCCCCATGTTCCCGAGGTCATGAGAGCCCTCTGGTACAGCTGTGGGCGACTGGTTTCACCGGAGCCAAGAGGTATGAGACAGCACACATGTATGCATCCAATGAGCGGTCTGCTGTCAGCGCATTTAGGCTAACTGAAGGAGATGCCCACATCCACTGCATCAACCAGGACAAATGGTTTGGCTATCAACCAAGAACCTACGTCTCAAACTCCCATATCGTAACTTGAGTCCCCGCTAAATTGGTCCCTTTAAGATCCTCCAAAAAATCAACCTGATGACTTACTGCCTCAAACTCCCACCCAGTTATTGAATCTCACCCTCTTTCCACACCTCTTTCCTCAAGCCAGCCATCACGACAATCCCACGCCTCTAAATCCACACTGCCACCCTAGAAATAGACGGAACCACAGTCTTTCTGTTCTGCTCCATCCTTGACTCCAGGTGAAGGAGAGGCCACTTACAGTATTTGGTAGACTAGGAAGGTTATGGGCCAGAGGAACAGTCATAGGTCAAAGCCAATGGCATACTGGACCCTCCCTGATCGCTGACTTCCACCAGGCATGCCCCAATAGGTCTGTGCCCAGACCTTGAGGTCAACTGAGAAGAAGAACACCGGGAAGTGTTCTTAGGAGGGGGGATTCTGTTAAAACATTGCCCACCGTGTCCCCCAAGATCTTTAGCACAAAGTATCGTTTGTATGTTTTCACCACGTACCAAGCTTTGTTTTGTCTATTACCTGCCTTTTGATCTTGACCTGTGCTGTGTGTTATTTGCTTATTTTGTTTTTAGATAAATCCATTAAATTTCTATTTAAAATACTCTACCATTGTTCCTGTTTGTCTTCTTTTTCTTCGTGACCTGTGCGTAAGTGGCTTCACTGATCTCAGCTGCAGCTTCACCTGAACACAATGCAGTGTGTTAGTCTCTACAAGACACTTCTGTAATTTACTGTATAGAGTTAATCTACAGTTAAATCTCCTAATGCAAGAGGAAATGTCTGAAATGAAATAAAGCTACCTGTTCCACTCGTATCTGCCTCATGCACAGTGGCATAAATATTAGCACTTCCTACAGAAAACAGAACAAAGTCTCAGAAAAATACTATGAGATTGATTTGAAGATCAAATGTAGAAATAAATATTGAGACAGTGTCTGACCAGCCTGAAGTGGTGTGTGTCCTGACTGAGAGCCTTCAGCTGCTGACCTGTTCTGATTCCGATCTGATGTCTGTTTGGTTTTCGGCTGCTTTTCTATAAAGAGAGACAGATTCTAAATCTGAACAGTGTGTTTTACTTTATACAGCCCTTATTACAGCATAAACAAAGTGTGTACAAAAGTTCAGCTGTACAGTAGAAATAGAAACGATTATTAATACATACAATACAATGATACAATAACTATATGTATAGTTTCATATATAGTACGGGTATTTAAATAGTATTCAAATATACTGCTGTCCTAATAGGTTATGCATTATAATATTATTTTCTTTTTTGTTTTCTTGTGATCATGCGTTAATTGTCTTGTGATCTCAGTATATATAATATATATACCACAAGAAAATCTTAAGCCTTGCAAATGTTTGTGGTGTACATCATGATGTCAAATATACAGAAAAAATAAGTTGTGATCACAAATAAAATAAAAACCAATAAAGAAACTAATTTAATCATGCATGGCCTTTTAAGATGTCTGTTCTTCTACCATAGAATTGTGCTCTAAATATGACTTATTAAATATGTATTATTTAATACAATTAATATTCCTATATTTAGTATGTGTAAATACCTTGTATTATTTGCCCTCAACATTGTAGTTAAAGTGTTTTTGCACTCTAATCAGGATTTCTCTCACCATAATAATGAGTTTCAGTGTCAAATATTCAAAATAAGATCTTTTCATCAAAACCTTTACTTATGCATTCATCAAGTAACATTCAGTTATTTTCCATTATTATGTGATACATCAAAATTTGCTTTATTCTTTTGCAATTCTGGTTGTATACTACATGGCATAGCTAAAGCAGTTAGCAGACCTTTTTTTCTTTTGTGGGACCACAGCAGGATCATTAAGATGAGAAAAGCGATGAACAAAAATCCCAAACCCACAACCAGTCCTAATGTTCCACCACTGGATCTAGGACCTGAGACTGATGAGAGGGAAAATAGCAGAATGTCAGCAATTAATCATAAAAACTCATATTTTTAAAAGGAAATCAAATAAAAATAAAATTTCAAATGATTGTTTAACTCTTTAAACCTGTGGAGTCTGCAAGTATTTAATTCAAGCCTCCAGAAAACTGCCTACACTCTCGCTCATGAGAAAATTCAACTTATATTCAACTGAATTATGGATTAATCAGTACAGATATATATGAATATTGATTCAATTCCATGCTCATTTACTGGAACTAGTAAAACTAGTATCTACTACTAGCATACATGTATTCATACTCAGAACATTTCTCTTTTCCTTTAACATTAAACACACTACATGAAGACCCACCATGCACTGTGATGTGGACAGGATTACTGTTTTCTCCAGATTCAGACTCACACCAGTAAACTCCAGTGTAGGATGTGGAGAGGGAGCTGATGTTACATGTAGATCCTGTAACTGATCCCCAGTGTGAACAATCTAACACTCTCTCACTGTGTGTGTATCGTCTCACTGTCCATCCAGTAGAGTTACTCTGGTCCTCACAGCTCAGTGAGAGAGAGTCATTAGTAAAGTGTTGAATTCTGCTGGGATTGATGATCAGAGAGACTGGAGGAGATTCACCTTAAACAAAAAAAATGAGGCATATAAATTAAAAAAACTAAAGCAAGAACATTCAATAATAAAAACACAAGGAATTTGCTGTAAATTAAAAGTTTTTTTTTTTTTTTTTGCATTTTACCAAGAAAAATGACTCAATGACAAGGGGTGGAGACATCACGATATACAGAGGAGCACAATGAACATCATGACAATGAGCCTCTAATCTGATCTTACATTCACACTTTTATATTCTACACTTCAACACAACAGTTAATTTTCCTCACCAGTGATCCATAGTGGCTGTGGATTGCTGTACTGTGAGTGAAAGGCTGGTTCTCCTCTCTCTCCTCTGCACATATAAACTCCTGTGTGATTAAGAGCAGCAGGACTGAGAGTGTATTTGCCTCCAGATCCTCTGCTGCTGTCTGAGAGGAGCTCCACATACACGCTATAGCCACCATTATTATTTATTCCAGTTAAGCCGTCTCTGTAGGGAACAACTGTGTACCAGCTGAATGTCCAGTCTGTAGAGGAGTCTGTAACCTCACAGCTTAGAGTCACTGAGTCTCCTTCAGTCAGCCAGCTCTGTGGAGATACACTCAGTACTGCCCATGGTCTCTCTGTTACACAGGAAATACAATTTCTTTTCTAGATTTACTTAATACACAGTAAGAAGCTTTTTATGAATGTCTTCAGGTGTCCCCAGTGAGAAATACTTTTAAAAATTCTGGAATAACAAAGAATTACAATAATTAAGCAATATTTTTTCTTACCCCTTCTAAAACACATGTGATGAAAAAAGGAAAAGAACTATGACATACCTCTCACTGTAATCTTGACAGGATCACTGAACTTTGTGTAGTACTTTTTCCTGCGAGCTCGACATTTGTACTCTGTTTCTCCTGCATTATCTTCTGTCACATTAAGTCTGTTCTCTTGTTTATTGTTCAGATTCTTTAATGACTGATTATTTTTCCGCCACTGAAACTTCCATCCAGTCTCCTGCTGCAGCTCACAGCTCAGAGTGACGGTGTCTCCAGTGTAGACGGAGCTCTGAGGAGTCACTCTCACAGTCGGTTTGGGTTTTGCTGTTGGTATGAAATGATGAAGGAGTCAGAGCTGCTTTTCACTTTACAACATAAGCAGTAGATTCACTGTGTCTAACAGATGCTTTGTGTCTACAACAAACATTTATATTTAACATTTGATACCAGATGTTACAGATGTATGTTTTCTTTCATGGCTGGTATTCAGTATATTTTCTATGTAACAAAATTCATGATTGGATTGAAATGTAGAATTTACTGATTGTAGATTGTTATTTTATGGATCCTGCACAAATCATTCACCACAATCTGAACAGATCTGCATTTCCTTAAAAATGAGCAGAAACATGTATTCATGCTGTAAAGCCTTGATAGAGGACTTTTTTAATTTGCCTTAAGGACACAGAAGAGATACATTTAAGAATTTGTAATTTATCCCCCTTTAGAGGTTTACTACACATGCCAGTTCAAATATTTGAAAATGTATTGTTCAATCTGACTTTTGGCTTTCTTAAAAATGTATTTCTATAAATATGCTAGTTAATGAACATATGTGGGGATGAACAGAAAAATTTATTTTACTGAAAAAGACAACACTTCACAAAAAGGCTTCATATTTTAAAACCATGACAGAGGACTTTTTCATTCAACATAAAGACACTGAAGAGACACTCAGTTGGGGGTTTGTTATGTTTGTTGTTGCATTTGGTTCCTTTAGTTTGTATTAGGTTTTTCTAGGTTGAGTCTTTGTTGTCTGTGAGGCTTTCTGGTATTTGTGTTTTCTTTATTTCATGTTATGTTAGATACATTGTGCAGTTTGTGTTATTTTTAGTTAACAAACACAAGGCCTGTTATTATCCTGCCCTTGGGTATAACTGGCTGCATCTCTCAAACATGACACGCAGTTATAAAATATTTAAATGAGCCAATACAAAGACATTAGTAACTAGAAATAGATTCAACAGAACAGAAGTGAAACAGGGATTATTTCCACAGGGGTGTTACTGTAAGAAGTGGAGAGAAGATAATGAGGCAGTTTAAATGCAGTGAGGGACTTTACCTCAGCTGATGAGACAGAGACTGATGTGGATGATGCTGATCTCTCAAAATTAGAGAATTCTTAGATAAAACCTTATAATTCCAATGCTTATCCAATGATTATCTCCTAATTAATCAGACAATGGCAGAGCCAACACAAGGTGAGAATTACTGCCTTCTTTTTTAATGTTCACTGTGTTCTATTAATCAAACTAGCTCACCACAATTATACTGCACACTTAATATAAAACCCAGATGCTACTGAAAAAGACATGATGATTCTTGTGAAAGAAAGTGGTGTCTACTAGACAGGGAAGTGAAACATTAAAGAAACAGGGACTCAGTTACTGACAGCTCAATCGCTAAACCCTAGAAATGTAAGTTAACATTAAATAAGAAATAAAAACACCCACAGACTCACCTGATACTGTCAGTGTAACATCACTGATCTCTGAGCTCTGAGAGTCTCTCCCATTTATACTGCAGGTGTAGGTACCACTGTCAGAGTCTTTAACATGCCAGACTGTGATCTCCTGCATTGCGTTGCCTAGGTAGTATCTCTCTTCTCCCTCTGAGAGTTCAGTATTATTTCTCCTCCAGCTGTAAGTCCACTGAGTGTCTCCTCCTCCCTGTATGTCACATCTGAGAGTAACATTCTCTCCAATGAACACATGTGTATCAGGGTTTATTGACACCACAGCTTTAGGACTCCCTATAAAACATTCTGTTGTTAATAAACCTTACATAAAGTCATTCCCAAGTCTACACTACTAATATCATGTTTAGAGTGAGTGTGAGTACATGTTTTTGTTACTTGTTGATACTGATATGTGTAACCTGCTTAATATTAAGAAATCAGGGGCATCATGGAGCATTTTATTTAGTACTAGTTATGTCAGTTACTCTCTTGTGCTGCTGTCATTAAACTTGTGCTGTTTTATATTTAATATGTTAAGATATTTAAGCAGTGTAAAACTATTCAAATCTGTTGTTGCATTTATAAACTGCTTTTACTAACTTAACTGCATTTTTAAGCATTTTTAAAAAAAGGAACAAATTAATAAACCTTCTCAGCCCCAAAACAAATCAAATCTCCAGACAATATAAAGAATAACTATATATAAATCACCTTGAGCCTGGGCCACTGGTATAAGTGAAATCAGCACTGAAAAGGAAACAGAAACAGAACATGACATAAATGTTAATAAGTTGGATTTTATTAAAGGTCTGTACTCTCTTGTTGGAGTAAGAGATTCTGGTCCATTTTCTCATTTATATGTGGTTCCACTTTACTGTTTATCTCCTGTCCACCTAAAGTCTGGACCATGAAGGAGAAAATTCCTAATAAATTTACTGTAATATTTTATGTTTGATAATTAATTCTAATGTACACTGTAAAAAAATTGTACTTTTACAGAATTTTTACTGTTAATTTTTACAGATTTTTCCTGTATTTTTAAAATACACAGAATATTACTAATTTGACCAAAATATACTGTGAATTTACATGTCTAAGAAAGTTTGTAACTGTAAATAAACATAAAATTTCCATTTTTTTTAAAGAAATTTTTGTTTCTTTCACACTAAAGGACTGTTAAAATACATTTTTTTTTTACAACAAAACGTTGAATAAATGTGGTTTTATTAGTGTGTAATGTCTAATCTAACATTCCTAGATGCTTAGGAATCTCGAAATCTATGCACTGCTTTCTGTCTACATTAACCAAAATCATTTAAATATGGATGAAATACAGTTTACGTAGGACATGAATGCATCAAAATAAACGCAATATATAAATTGGACCATTATTTAATATACTTCCTGTCAGGTGACATCGTTCCTATAACAGCAAACCCACCTATCAGAGCCACCTGATAGAGGTCAAAAACCGTGGATTATCAGGAGCTCTGCTGCTGTCCTAAACTCAGATTTGAACAATAGTGGCAGCTCTCAGGAGGAGAGGTTTTCGATATATATTCCTTAGTGGGAGTAACAAGGGAAAGCTTTAGTGGTTAGCACGTTTGCCTTACACTACCGGCATCATTGATTCGAGTCTTGGTCCTGCTCTCTGTGTTTCTGTAGATATTTCCTGGATTCCTCCCACAGTCCAAAGACAAGGTTGATTGGAGTCTCTAAATTTCCCAAAATTTTGTTTTTTAAACATTAAAAGCCAAACAAAAATACACAATATCTCATGTAAAATTAAAGCAAAAAACTGTATTTTAATAATGGAAAATTACTGTAATTTTACAAGATGGTTTTTTCCTGTTATTTTACAAAATATTATTGGCACTCCAGCTGCCGGAATATGTCCGTTTTTTTACAATTTTTTTTTTACAGTGTAGTATTTAAACCTATATCCCATTCCTAATCCATAGGGTTCAATATGACGTCGGTCCACCCTTTGCAGCTATAACAGCTTCAACTCTTCTGGGAAGGCTGTCCACAAGGTTTAGGAGTGTGTTTATGGGAATTTTTGACCATTCTTCCAGAAGCGCATTTGTGAGGTCACACACTGATGTTGGACGAGAAGGCCTGGCTCTCAGTCTCCGCTCTAATTCATCCCAAAGGTGTTCTATCGGGTTGAGGTCAGGACTCTGTGCAGGCCAGTCAAGTTCATCCACACCAGACTCTGTCATCCATGTCTTTATGGACCTTGCTTTGTGCACTGGTGCACAGTCATGTTGGAAGAGGAAGGGGCCAGCTCCAAACTGTTCCCACAAAGTTGGGAGCATGGAATTGTCCAAAATGTCTTGGTATGCTGAAGCATTCAGAGTTCCTTTCACTGGAACTAAGGGGCCAAGCCCAGCTCCTGAAAAACAACCCCACACCATAATCCCCCCTCCACCAAACTTTACACTTGGCACAATGCAGTCAGACAAGTACCGTTCTCCTGGCAACCGCCAAACCCAGACTCGTCCATCAGATTGCCAGATGGAGAAGCGCGATTCGTCACTCCAGAGAACGCGTCTCCACTGCTCTAGAGTCCAGTGGCGGCGTGCTTTACACCACTGCATCCCACGCTTTGCATTGCACTTGGTGATGTATGGCTTGGATGCAGCTGCTCGGCCATGGAAACCCATTTCATGAAGCTCTCTGAGCACTGTTCTTGAGCTAATCTGAAGGGCACATGAAGTTTGGAGGTCTGTAGCGATTGACTCTGCAGAAAGTTGGCGACCTCTTCGCACTATGCGCCTCAGCATCTGCTGACCCCGCTCCGTCAGTTTACGTGGCCTACCACTTCGTGGCTGAGTTGCTGTCGTTCCCAAACACTTCCACGTTCTTATAATACAGCTGACAGTTGACTGTGGAATATTTAGGAGTGAGGAAATTTCACGACTGGATTTGTTGCACAGGTGGCATCCTATCACAGTTCCACGCTGGAATTCACTGAGCTCCTGAGAGCGACCCATTCTTTCACAAATGTTTGTAAAAACAGTCTGCATGCCTAGGTGCTTGATTTTATACACCTGTGGCCATGGAAGTGATTGGAACACCTGATTCTGATTATTTGGATGGGTGAGCGAATACTTTTGGAAATATAGTGTATATGAAAAAGTGTGTTAGAGTGTGTGATACTGATTAATGATGAATAATAAAATTGCTGCTACAAAATTATTGACCACTGGGTCATACAGAGGATTGTCTCTGTCCTCAGGCCTCTAAAACTGTCACTGCCATGTGTGTGTCAGTGTACAAGGCTAATGAGAAGTGTTTATTTCTGCATAATTCTTTGATAAATTTGACCCACATAAGTGAATAAAACTAGACAATAGTTTGATGTTACGAACTTATTACACTGAGATGCTTCACAGTACAGCCCATAATAGTAACAAAAATGTTACCTTAACCAGTATAAAATGTTTCTTGAAGTCAATCATAGCACAGCACCTTCTTCTCATGTGAGGAACATCATTAGTGGTCCAGAGCAAACCTGAGCACCCCAATAGATTCTTTTTACAATTTCTTTTTAGAGATAACACAACCTGCTGCACCGGCATTCCCAACTTCTAAATTCATTCTATAGGCGAGCACTGCAGCTTCTGACCAGGAAAAAGTTTCTGAGGATGATGAATAGCAAAAATGATGAAACCTGAATTTTTAAATAAGAATTATTATACATATAGTGTATTTTATTATAATAAGTGTCATAGTATGGTGTGGGATTTAGCTGCCCGTGGGTTGATCTGAATAAAGATGATGGACTTGAAAATATGGACGGCTCGTAACTTTTATTGAGCAAAAGGCCTAGAACTGGGAGAAGAGCAACACTACTCTCCATGCCTGCTACATTCTACCACTCTCCCTTTCTTTGGTCCTGAGCAAGCACCCCAATATGTTCTTGTTACAATTTTTCTAAAGATAACACAACCTGCTGCAGCAGCAATCCCACATATAAATTCATTATCATTATTTATTACTCATATGGACAGGAAGTCTACCTAGTCTACGAGTTGATTCCACTAATTCTTATTTACAGACCTCCAGGGCCATATTATGAATTCATCCCTGAATTTGTAGATTGCATTTGAAACCTAGTTGTTTCTTTAGAAAAACCATTAATTGTTTAATATTTATTTTGATAAGTTAGAAGATGCTCTGAGAACAGCAGTTGTAGGGCCACCCTCTGCCCTCAGTTCTTTAACATGGTCACTGCTCTGTCTGTGTACAAGACTAATGAGATTCCTGTACAATTTTTGCCCTTATTTTTAACATAGAGATAATAAATAGTCATGTTCAGTAAATCAGGATTTGTGATTATTTTTGGAAAATGTGCTGTGCATTTGTTTTGTATTAAGGAGTTAGCGAGGCTGCAGGGCGGGGCAGCAGAAGAGAGCCAAACAGACAGCAAATCAGGTGTTGGTAAGAGCTCCTCACCCTCCTGGAGCTTCAGGGAGAGTATCATGGGGCTTAGCATGTTCGGTGCAGTAACTTAAGTTCTGTCTTTGCCCACCTGGAACCCCCAGCTTCACAGCCTCACACTAGCACCTCTGTCCTTTCATGCACCTTCCATCCCTCCACTGCCCTTTACCCAAAAGAGCACTGAATAAAATAACTTTTATTGCCCTCCACCCAGCCTCCTGAATGCAGCATATCTCAAACACCCACTCTTTAAGCAGAATCTCAGAATCGACAAAACATGGAACTTTGAGCTGAATAGACCACAACAGCAGAAGATCACTCCTGTCAGACAAGAAAAGGAATCAAAGCCCAGAGTGGACACAGGTTCACACATACTGATCATTTAAAAACTTGAGATCTGGTCTAATGCATCTTGATTTTTACTACATGATGCAGATGGTAGACTTTGTCATCAACATCTTGAATGCATGCAATGTGCAAATATTTTCATCTTGAAAAGTCAGTTACTGCTTTAACACATCCAGCTTCACACCTCCTCCCCTTCTTCACTGCTGAACAGAGAAAAAAAAAGAAGCTAAACCACAACTGCCAACTTGTCTCTGTCCTCAGGCCTCTAAAGCTGTCACTGCCCTGTGTGTGTCAGAGTACAAGGCTAATGAGAAGTTTTTGTTTCTGCATAATTCTTAGATAAATTTGACCCAAATAAGTAAATAAAACTAGACAATAGTTTGGTATTAGTGTGAATTGTGAATTAGTGTGAATTAGTTAGTGAGGCTGCAGGACAGGGCGTAAGAAAAAAGCCAATCAGGCAGAGGCAAGAGCCACTCCTTGAGCTTCTGGGTGCATGTCATGGGGCTTAGCATGTTTGGGACCTCTGCATGTTTAGCATGTTTCACCACTGCATGATAGCACCTCTGCTCCTCCATGCACCTTCCATCCCTCCACTGTCCTTTACCCAAAACTGCACTGCATAAAATAAGACTTTTTTGGACTCTACCCAGCCTCCTGAATGCAGCATATCTCAAACAGCCACTCTTTAAGCAGAATCTCAGAATGCACAAAACATGAAACTTTGAGGCGGATAGACCACAACAGCAGAAGAACACTCCTGTCAGACAAGAAAAGGAATCCAAGCCTAAAGAAGACACAGGATCATCCAAACTGACCATTTAAAAACTGGACATCTGGTCTAATGCATCTTGATTTTTACTGCATGATGCAGGTGATAGACTCAGAATTTGTCATCGACAATATTTATGCATGTAACATGCAAATATTTTCAGCTTGAAAAGTCAGTTATTGCTTTAACACATCCAGCTTCACACCTCCTCCCCTTCCTCACTGCTGAACAGAGAAAAAAAGAAGCTAATCCATAACTGCCAACTTGTCTCTGTCTTCAGGTCTCTAAAGCTGTCACTGCCCTGTGTGTCAGAGTACAAGGCTAATAATAAGTGTTTATTTCTGCAAAATTCTTTGACAGATTTGACCAACATGAGTGAATAAAACTAAACAATAGTGTGTATTAGAATGAACCTATCACACTGAGATGCTTCACAGTACAGACCATAATAGCAACAAAAATGTTCCAGTAGGTTATAAAGTATTTTCTCTGTTGGAGGTTTAACATTTTCTTCCTGAATGTGGATGTCCTGGATGTGCTTCTGGGGTCTCCAGTATAAGCTCTAGATTGACTGCAACTATAACCAGCATAAAAGGTTTCCTGAATATCGATCACATCTTCTCATGTGAGGAACATCACTAAAGGTCCTGAGCAAACCTGATAACCCCAAAATATTCTTATACATTTCTTTTTAACACAACCTCTAACACTATCACTGTGTGTACTGTGTGTACAGGACTAATGAGAAGTGCTTGTTTCTGCACAAAAATATTGTTGGAAATAATAATTAGTGATAATTTGTAAAACATGATTGGTGATTTTTTTTTTTAATGTGATGTGCATTAGTTTAGTATTAAGGTGTATTATAGTGAACATCTCTGTACAGACCATAATAGAAACGGAAATGTAGGTTATAAGACATTTTCTCTGTATTTTTAGTTAATGTTCACATGGTTTTGTTTAAACCTTTCTATATAGTGAAGGCCGTGCCCACACCGCTGCCCACAAGCAGCAGAAAAATGCTCCTCTCTACTGCATGAGTGCTGAAAGAACAGAACAATTTCAACAGCCTCACTGAGGAAAGCAGGAGTTAGCGAGGCTGCAGGACAGGGTGGCAGAAGAGAGCCAAACAGGCAGCCAATCAGGTGGCAGCAAGAGCTTCTTACCTCCTGGAGATACAGTGAATGTATCATGGAGCTTATCATGCTCGGGCGGTCAAGTTCTATTTTTGCCTGCATGCTAGCACCTCTGCTCCTCCATGCACCTTCCATCCCTCCACTGTCCTTTACCCAAAAGTGCACTGAATAAAAGAACACTTTTTTTGCCTTCCACCCAGCCTCCTGAATGCAGCATATGTCATACAGCCACTCTTCAAGCAGAATCTCAGAATGCACAAAACATGGAACTTTGAGGCAATTTGACTACAACAGCAGAAGATCACTCATGTCAGACAGGAAAAGGAATCCAAGCCCATGATGCAGGTGGCAGCCTCAGAATTTGTCATCAACAACTGTGTAGAAGAGTCAGTCTGAAAGAGATTAGTGACTGTAAAGCGGTAGTAGGAGAGTGTTCAGGATTCAGACACAGTCTCAGTGTTTAAGTTCAGCCTGAAGACACATTTGTTTAGTCAAGCTTTCAATGTATAGTTTTTCTTAAGTAAAGGAGCAGATCTGGAAGGTTCATGGGCATAGAGTGTTTGGTGTACTGGGATGTTTGGATGCTGTCATCTTACCACCCTCGCAAGTCGCTCAGGTTTGCTGACTGTGAAGTGGTTGGATGCTTTATGTCCCGGGAAGCCTCCATGTCTGTCACCTTCTGGCTTTCAGCTTTAGTTATTTAAACATCTTTAAACATCACATGATCAGAAGCATACTTAATATCTTTCTCTTTCTCTCTCTGTCTTTCTCTGTCAAGCTATACACCCCACTCCTGAGCTCCCAGTGTTCTGAGTTTCAAGTGTGACCACTGCCTCTACCCCTGGTCAGAGTCTTGTGGCTTGGTGGTGCTCACTGATGGTGTGAATGGATCTGTGTGGACCAGGAGACAGCCATGGACACTTGGGGACTTTCACACCATCACAGATCTGCCATTTCATCTGTCCGCTTGTGACAGCAAAGAATTAGTGTCTATAATGAACTCAGAAACTACAGTGACCTATTAGTTCCTCATGGGCCATGGAATTTGTCATCAACAATATTTATGCATGCAACAAGCAAATATTTTCAGCTTGAAAAGTCAGTTATTGCTTTAACACATCCAGCTTCACACCTCCTCCCCTTCTTCACTGCTGAACACACAAAAAAAGAAGCTAAACAACAACTGCTAACTTGTCTCTGTCTTCAGGCCTCTAAAGCTGTCACTGCCCTGTGTGTGTCAGTGCACAAGTCTAATAAGAAGTGAATAAAACTAAACAACAGATTGGTGTTAGTTTGTATTAGAATGAACTTATCACACTGAGGTGCTTCACAATACAGACCATAATAGTGACAAAAATGTTACTGTAGTTTATAAAATATTTTCTCTGTTTGAAGTTTCACATTTTCATCTTGAATGTGGATGTCCTGCATGTGCTTCTGGGGTCTCCAGTATAAGCTCTAGATTTACTGGAACTATAACCAGCATAAAAGGTTTCCTGAATTCGATCACATCTTCTCATGTGAGGAACATCACTAGTGGTCCTAAGCAAACCTGATCACCCCAATATATTCTTTTACTTTTCTTTTTAACACAACCTCTAACACTATCACTGTGTGTACAGTACTAATGAGAAGCGCTTGTTTCTGCACAAAAATTCTGCTCTTATTTTTCACATGGATAGGTGATTTTTTTTTTTTTAAAGTTCTGTGAATTAGTTTAGTATTAAGGTGAATTATAGTGAACATCTCTGTACAGACCATAATAGTAACAAAAATGGAAATGTAGGTCATAAGACATTTTCTCTGATTTTTGAGTTAATGTTCACATGGTTTTGTTTAAACCTTTCTATATTGTGAAGGCCGTGCCCACACCGCTGCCCACAAGCAGCAGAAAAATGTTCACTACAATTCACTACAACAGCAGGAGATCACTCCTGTCAGACAGGAAAAGGAATCCAAGCCCATGATGCAAGTGGCAGCCTCAGAATTTGTCATAAACAACTATGTAGAAGAGGCAATCTGAAAGAGATTAGTGACTGTAAAGTGGTAGTGGGAGAGAGTGTAGCCAGACAGCATAGGATGGTGGTGTGTAGGATGACTTTGATGGTCTGTGAGAAGAAGAGGTCAAAGATAGAGACAGAGAAGAAAACCAAGCGGTGGAAGCTGAAAAAGGAGGAATGTTGTGAGGAATTTAGACAGAAGTTGAGGCAGGCTCTGGGTGGTCAGGTAGTGCTGCCAGATGACTGGGAAACTACAGCAGAAGTGATCAGGGAGACAGGAAGAAAGGTGCTGGGTGTGTCATCGGGAAGGAGGAAAGAAGATAAGGAGACTTGGTGGTGGAATGAGGAAGTTCAGGATAGTATCCAGAGGAAGAGGTTAGCCAAGAAGAAGTGGGACATGGACAGGACTGAAGAGAATATACAGGAATACAAGGAGTTACAGCGCAGAGTGAAGAGGGAGGTGTCTAAGGCCAAGCAGAAGGCGTTTGATGAGTTGTACACTAGGTTAGACACTAGAGAAGGAGAGAAGGATTTGTACAGGTTAGCTAGGCAGAGGGATCGAGATGGGAAGGATGTGCAGCAAGTTAGAGTTATTAAGGATAGAGATGGAAAGGTGCTCACAAGTGAGGAGAGTGTACAGAGGAGATGGAAGGAGTACTTTGAAGAGCTGATGAATGAGGAAAATGAGAGGGAACAAAGAGTAGAAGGGGTGAACTCTGTGGAACAGAAAGTAGATAAGATTAGAAAGGATGAAGTCAGGAAGGCTTTGAAGAGGATGAAAAGTGGAAAGGCAGTTGGTCCTGATGACATCCCGGTGGAGGCCTGGAAGTGTCTAGGAGAGGCAGCAGTGGAATTTTTAACTAGTTTGTTTAACAGGGTTTTAGAGAGTGAGAAGATGCCTGAGGAATGGAGAAGAAGTGTATTAGTACCAAGAATAACGGTGACGTGCAGAGTTGCAGTAACTATAGGGGGATAAAGTTGGTTAGCCATATAATGAAGCTATGGGAAAGAGTAGTAGAAGCTAGGTTAAGGAAGTTAGTGGAAATTTGTGAGCAGCAGTATGGCTTCATGCCCAGGAAGAGCACAACAGATGCAATTTTTGCTCTGAGAATTTTGATGGAGAAGTATAGGTATGGTCAGAGAGAGTTGCACTGTGTGTTTGTAGACTTGGAGAAACTTGGAGAGGCTGCATCGCGAGAGGCTGTTACGGATCTCCCGCTTGCGTATATTGTGCGTTTAATTGGAAGATGATGGCTGAAGCAGAGGAAGACATGTGCAAGTTGTCGGAGGCAGATGACCCATGACCTCAAGTTCAGTCTCTGTTTTCACTCCAAGATGTCAAAAATAATAGTTTCATTATGTGCTATGCTATGTTCACCAAAACCAACTGACATTGCAGCGTACAAGAATTCCAGTTCCAACCTGAAAAAACAGGCCTATTTGAACCCTGTTAATGGTCATTTGGTAACTATGGGCACACTGACCTTATCTTAATAGCACATTTCTCACACTGTCCGAATGTTTTTCCTCATATGCCCTCTCGTGCAAGCAATATCTTGTGAACCCTACAAACAACTCAGGTTCATGAACAAACGTTCATTCTAAATGTCTGCACAATTTCACACCCATTTTCCACAAAACTACATCAGTTGAACAGCATACTGTGACATCATGCATTTATACACAAATACAGACACCTCAACAAAGTGTAGAACGTACATACACAATAAAAACGGGATTGTATTTGATTTTATTCCTACCTAAAGAATGCATGTACTTATAAAATGTTATATATGCATATATTATTATTTCATCAGAGGATTCACCAAACAAGCTTAAGTTTTATGCAGAACTAATCGAGTCAAGAGAACGATTATCAGTCCACAGTAAAATTCTGTAAAACTGATTGTTCAAAAAAGAACATATGACAAAATAAACATTCACATACTGAAGGGCAAACACACAAACAAGTTCATACACAAACATAATAACACACACTCTGCACACACACACACACACACACACACAGACCTTCTCTTTTGTTCTCTGTTAGCCTGTTTAAATGCAGATGCTGGCAAGTTTGTGTTGTGAATGTGAAAATAAAGACAGAGTTAACTGTTAGAAAAACACCTGGGTGTGTTTGAGATTTTATTGCAAATAACAGGTCATGTAATGTTTATGTGCCCATCACTGGACTGAAATGTGACCAGCACTGGACTGAAATGTGACCAGCACTGGACTGAGATAGGCTACTTTACTTCAAATTATGTTTTATATAAGCAGAACAAAGAGACTTTTTAAGGAGAGGTGTGTGAAAGCTCTCCAAGTAGTTTGAAATTCTGTTTTTTCACTCAATCAGATCAATCAGATCAGTGATTAGTAACTAGCTACTTGAGTAGTTTTTTAATCCGATACTTTTTTACTCTTAATCAAGTAACTATTAAGATTGTTACTTTTACTTTTACTTGAGTAAATATTTCTACAAGTACTTGTACTTTTCCTTGAATACAGATTTTGGCAAAGTACAGACCATAGTAACAAAAGTAGTTATCTTAACCAGTATAAAATGTTTTCTGAAGTGGATCACAGCACAGCGCCTTCTTCTCATGTGAGGAACATCACTAGTGGTCCAGAGCAAACCTGAGCACCCCAATATATTCTTTTTACAATTTCTTGTTAGAGATAGCACAACCTGCTGCACCAGCATTCCCAAATTCTAAATTCATTCTATAGGTGACCACTGCAGCTTCTGACCAGGAAAAAGTTCCTGAGGATGATGAACAGCAAAAAATCTGAAACCTCAATTTTTAAATAAGAATTATTATTCATATAGTGTATTCTATTATAATAAGTAGCTATCATAGTACTGTATACTATAGTATAGTATATATATTATAGTATAGTATAGTATAGTATAGTATAGTATAGTATATATCATAGTATGTAAGGCGTGGGATTTAGCTGCCTTTGGATTGATTTGAATAAAGACGAAAATGTGGATGGCTCGTAACTTTTATTGAGCAAAAGGCCTAGAACTGGGAGAGCAACACTACTCTCCATGACCACTACACTCTACCACTCTCCCTTTCTTTGTTCCCACATTTCCCTTCATAATACATCACCCCCATCCCAAAATACCAAAATAAAAGCTTAAGATCTATTATAGTGAACATATCAACATAGACCATAATAGTCTAATTTTCTCTGAATTTTTAATTGATGTTATCATGGTTTTGTTAAAACCTTTCTATATTCTGATGGCAGTCCCCACACCGCTGCCCACAAGCAGCAGAAAAACGCTCCTCTCTCAACTACCCCATGGGTGATGATAGAACAGTGCAACTTCAACACCCCCACTAAAGAAAGCAGGACTGGGACAGCAGAAGAGAGCCAAACAGAGTAAAACACTGGACACTAGCACCTCTTCTCCTCCATGTACATAGATTTGACACAAATAAGTTACTAAAACTAAACAATAGTTTGGTGTTAGTGTGTATTATGAGGGATTTTCTCTGTTCAAAGCTTTGTATGTTAATGTCCTGCATGTGCTTCTGGAAGTCCCCAGAATAGGCTCCAGATTCATTAACACTAACTACCATAAAAAGTTTCTTGAAGACGGATTAATGATTATAGGAGTCGATCACAGCACAGTTCTGATGTTTTTAGGTTCTTCTGTGAGGAACATCACTAGTGGTCCTGAGCAAACCTGAGCACCCCAGTTCTTTATATTTTTCTAAAGATAACAACAGAGCAATTTCAACAACCTCACTGAGGAAAGCAGGAGTTAGCGAGGCTGCAGGACAGGGCAGCAGAAGAGACCCAAACAGGCAGCCAATCAGGTGGCAGCAAGAGTTTCTCACCCTCATGGAGCTTCAGTGAGAATATCATGGGCCTTAGCACATTCGGGTGGTAAGTTAAGTTTCCTTTTTGTCAGCCTTGATCTTCTAGCTTCACCAATGCATGCTACCACCTCTGCTCCTCCATTCACCTTCTATCCCTCCCCTTCCCTTTACCCATAAGAGCACTGAATAAAAGAACACTTTTTTGCACTCCACCCAGCCTCCTGAATGCAGCATATCTCAAACACCCACTCTTTAAGCAGAATCTCAGAATGCACAAAACATGGGACTTTGAGCTGGATAGACCACGACAGCAGAAGATCACTCCTGTCACACAATTCTGAGATAAAAAGGCAGAATTGCGAGTTTATATCACACAATTCTGAGATAAAAAGGCAGAATTGCGAGTTTATATCACACAATTCTGAGATAAAAAGTCAGAATTGCGAGTTTATATCGCACAATTCTGAGATAAAAAGTCAGAATTGCGAGTTTATATCACACAATTCTGAGATAAAAAGTCAGAATTGCGAGTTTATATCACACAATTCGGAGATAAAAAGTCAGAATTGCGAGTTTATATCTCACAATTCTGAGATAAAAAGTCAGAATCGTGAGATAAAAAGTCGCAAAAACCTTTTTTTAAATTTTTTTATTAAGTGGCAGAAACGGGCTTGCATACAGTACAGACCATAATAGTAACAAAAATATTATTGTAGGTTATAAAGTCTGTTTCTCTGTTGAAAGGTTTACATTTTCTTCCTGAATGTAGATGTCCTGGATGTGCTTTTGGGGTCTCCAGGATAACCAGTACAAAATGTTTCCTGAAGTGGATCACAGCACAGCTCCTTCTTCTCATGTGAGGAACATCACTAGTGGTCCTGATCAAACCTGAGCACCCCAATATATTCTTTTTACAATTTCTTTTTAGAGATAACACAACCTGCTGCACCAGGATTCCCAATTTAAATTCATTCTATAGGTGACCACTCCAACTTCTGACCAGGAAAATGTTTCTGAGGATGATGAATAGCAAAAATCATGAAACCTCGATTTTTGAATAAGAATTATTAATCATATAGTGTATTCTTTTGTAATAAGTGTCATAGTATGGTGTGGGATTTAGCTGCCTGTGGATTGATCTGAATAAAGACAATGGACTTGAAAATATGGACGGCTCGTAACTTTTATTGAGCAAAAGGTCTAGAACTGGGAGAAGAGCAACACTACTCTCCATGCCTGCTACACTCTACCACTCTCCCTTTCTTTGGTCCTGAGCAAACCTGAGCACCCCAATATGTTCTTGTTACAATTTTTCTAAAGATAATGGAGCATGAGATGGATGGAGCGTTAGATTGACGGACGGATTGGTGCAGTGGCAACAGCAATGCGGTCCATGTACTGGTCTGTTGGGGTGAAGAAGGAGCTGAGCCGAAAGGCAAAGCTCTCGATTTACCAGTCAATCTATTTTCCTACTATTACTTATGGTCATGAGCTTTGGTTCATGACCGAAAGGACAAGATCCCGGATACAGGCAGCAGAAATGAGTTTTCTTCGCAAGGTGGCAGGGCATTCCCTTAGAGATAGGGTAAGGAGCTCTGTCACGCAGGAGGAGCTCGGAGTAGAGCCGCTGCTCCTCCACATCGAAAGGGGCCAATTGAGGTGGCTTGGGCATCTGTTTCGGATGCCTCCTGGACGCCTTCCAGGGGAGGTGTTCCAGGCATGCCCCACCGGGAAGAGACCCCGGGGAAGACCTAGCACACGCTGGAGGGACTATGTGTCTCGGCTGACCTGGGAACACCTTGGAATTCCCCTGGAAGGGCTGGAGGAAGTGGCTAGGGAGAGGGAAGTCTGGCAAATCCCTGCTTAGACTGCTGCCCCTGCGACCCAGCTACGGATAAGCGGGAGACAATGAATGAATAGTGTTCCAGTAACAGGATAATAAATAATAATAACCCTAATAAAGTGGCCACTGAGGGTAAATGAAAATAGAAAATAAACCACATCTGTGACCTGCTGTCTGTTCTCAGGCCTCTAACATGGTCACTGCTCTGTGTGTACAGGACTAATGAGAAGTGTTTGTTTCTGCACAATTATTGCCCTTATTTTTAACATGAAAATAATAAAGATTTGTGATTATTTTTTAAAAATGGTCTGGTCATTAGTTTGGAATTAGTGTGTATTAGAGTGAACATGTTTTCCTGCACAGACTATAATAGTAATAAAAATGGAAATGTAGGTTATAACGCATTTTCTCTGTAAGTCTAGTTAAAGCTAACATGGTTTTGTTAAAACTTTTCTGTTTACAGCAAACACCAGCAGAAGATGACCATCAGGTACAGATTCCAACAATACACAATACACCTGAGCAGTCATGCTGAAGTACACACAATGTCCTAATCACACAATAAGATCATCACTCAGGACATTCAGACTGCAGATGAACAACTTTATACCCCACCACTCACTCTAATGAAGACACAAAGAGAACATTTACTCACAGAGCATCACAGAGAGTGGACTGAGCTCCATCCTGTCCCTCTAATGACTGACCGACACAGTAGAGGTGTGAGTTAAAGCCTTACCACTTTACCACTTCCTGTGTTCTAATAGAGAGAGAGAGAGAGAGAGACTCCATCATCTGACTATAACCCCTCTTGAGTGTAGATAATTGGTTTGGTATTTGACTGTCTGGATAGGAGTTTTTTAATTTGTTTTTATGTCTAGGGACGAGTACAACAGGTGCATGAAGTAGAAATATGAACAATCAATTCATTTCAAATATTGTTATTGTCAGTTGAGGTGTGTGGTTGTCTGTCATAGCATAATGTTCATATTGCTGTTATAGTGTACTGCCCAAGTTGTTTGATTCTTTGACAATTGTTCTTGAATCTTTCAAAAACTAAATTGAAAAAATAAAAACCTAGTCAATGCCATCCTCCTATGAAAATGTAATCATAACTATCGAGTTCGTGAAAGTAGAATTGCCGTATATAGCGGTCCCTCGCGCATGCGCAGTTCAGATCAGACGGCGGTTCCCCTCCATGCTCGAGTCTCCTGCTTGTAGTCCATGTGATGTTCTGCTCTTGTCAGGACCGTGTTACAGCAAGACAAAAGTCACAACTCATCCAGATAGTTGAAGACACTTAAGGTAAGATCAACTAAGTTCCGATTATAAATGTACTTAGTGTTAGCTTTATATTGTAGACTTCTGGAAGAAAGTATGTCCGGGGGCGGGGCTAGGGGGAAACAGATCCCCAAACAGAGTTGGACACAACACCGGCATTACTTTTGAAAACTGCCACAGCAGAAGAAAATCCTCACAACTGTAACGTTAGCAGAAGAGACTGAACAAGCTTTGTCTAAATAACTAAGCGCTAGGCAACTAACACGTCGAGCTAGCATTAGGGCTAATGTTAGCTAGCTACAAATGTCGGTGCCAGGTTAGCTAGCTAGCACGTTAGCCGTCCTACATGACGGTCATGTTAAATCAAGCAGAAACGAGCTAACGGCACCGTTACAGTTGGGAATATTTTCTTCTGCTATGGCAGTTTTCTAAAGTAATGCCCGGTTAGCTCCTAACGCTAACTCTGACTGAAACCAGCGTTTAGCTAACGGTAGCTAGTTACCATGATGGGACAAAGCTAGCTGTTGGATAGATGTGTTTCTGCTGCCTTTATATTGTTTATACAGTTTATATATTTTGTTTACATTTTTGTAAAATCACTTTTGTAATTGAAGTTAAGTTGTGTTTGTTATTTTGTACCTTTATAGATTGTTTTGTTTGTTGTATGTTGCGGGACTTTTATTTTGAAGCCTCGGTTCCGGGTCTCGTGCAGATGCTGATTTAGCGGGAGGGTTTTTAGTGAAGAAAGTTAGCGGTAAGCACGGACATTATGGATGCTCTGATAAAAGTTTATTCTAGTCATAAAAAGAACTTAAACTATCATAAAGAAGATTTAAAGACTATTTCCCTTTCTCACAGCATGCAGCCAACGAGGTATTTGTTTATTTGTCTGTATTTTCTGTCTGTAAACTGCCATTGCTTCTGTTCCTCACGTTGCATGTGTTTTGTTGTTACTGTGTTTAGTTTTCACGGTGGATTTGAGGAAAAGTCTTTAAATAAACCAGTAACAGGAGAACCACTTGTGTTACACAGGTGAGTGTGAGTGTGTGTGTGTGTGTGTGTGTGTGTGTTCAGTACAGTTCAGTTGTGGGTGTTGAGGAGTCACAGACAGGTGATGTTGTCTTGTAGTTGGTGATCACCTGTATGTCCTGCCACATGTGCTGGGTATCTCCACTGTCCTTATAGTGGTCATGGATTCTCTGGACATGTGCTCTTTGCCTCTTTTGTGACTTGGGACAGTTTGGCCCTTGCTGTTTTTAAGGCCGTCTTGTCCCCTGATCTGAAGGCAGAGTCTCTAGACTTCAGCAGCACCTTTGTGGTCATCCACGGTTTCTGGTTGGAGTGTGTGGTGATGGTCTTGGAGACGGTCATGTCATTAATACACTTGTCGATGTACCCGGTCACTGATTCTGTTCTCCTCCAAGTTGATAGAGTCTCTGTTGGTCGCAGCCTCCCTGAACATATTCCAGTCAGTGAACTCAAAACAGTCCTGAAGAGCAGAGGTGGCTCCTGCTGACCAGGTTTTCTACTGTTTCAGAACCGGTTTAGAGCGTCTGACCAGCGGTCTGTATGCTGGAAGTAACATAACAGAGATGTGGCCTGAGTAGCTGAGGTTGGGGGCGGGGTTCCGCACCAGGAATGTTTGTGTAAACAAGATCCAGCGTGTTAATTCCACATGTCCATAGAATTTAGAGAGTACTGATTTGAGACTTCTCCGGTGATAATAAACAGACCGTCGGGGTCAGCATTCTGCAGATCGCTAATAGCCCCATAGAGTTCACAGCAACATGGCAACAAACTTCACCTCACCTTCAGAGACATTTCTGAACACAGAAAATAATTACGTTTGAAATAGGTGAATGTGCCATTATTATGTGTTTGTTATTGTTTACATTTATGAAATGGTCTATATAGAATTGTTTCTTTTTCCTCTCTTGCAGCTGCAGTAATGAAATGGAGCAAAGACACAGCCGAGGAGACGATCAAACAACATGCTTCAGATCTCCTTAATCATGCAGCAGTGAGAGAGAGAGGGATTGGTGTTTATTTATTAATTGTTATTCACTGCAGCGTGAGGTAACTTTCAGTTTTCACACACACACACACACACACACACACACACACACACTTGCTGAACTGTACATCATTACACTCCCTTCACAATTTTCCCACATTTCTTTTTAGACTGTTGCTACAACAATTAAACACAATGATCTGTTTTTCTGTTAACTGTGTATTGTGTTTACATCCACAGCATTTTACTATTGCACTTTATTCATTACAAAACTGTGTAGTGGTCAGTGCTGCACTGTCCCTGGTCAGTTATTGTACTGTACTGTACTGTCTTGCACTGTTTACACACATGCACTTTATGTAGTACTGTGTATGTCTGTGTAGTGAACTTAGTTCTGTGTTGTCTCCTGTAGTTGTGTGTTTTATGTAGCACCATGGTCCTGGAGGAACGTTGTTTCATGTTACTGTGTACTGTACCAGCTGTATGTGCTTCAAATGACAATAAAAGCTACTTGACTAAACACCAGTGACCTGGAGTCCCAGTTAATGACGTCCGCTCGTAACAACGAGTCTAAAGTCTTTACTTATGGTTTAGTAACTGGATACATGGAAATATTCTCAAAGAAATCCTTATTTTAACTCATTTCAGCACTTTTCAACACTCTACACAGTTCTGGAGCGCATTATTCTCACACCAGTCTCTTCCCTACACAAATCTTTTCTGATTGGCTCATAACAGATCCATCATAACAGGAGAAACTTCCTATTGGACAATCAAATAAAAACTGTTACAGCAATTACATTTCATTTATATTATTAAATATCACACTGAGAGTGTTGTAAACAGGCAAAAATGTTTAAATGTATATTAATTTCTCACTGTCTACTTTATTATATAAACTTATTGGTGCAAATATCAAAGTCTGCTAATCATGTAGCAGCAGCACAATGCATACACTCATGCAGTAACACACACACACACCAGTCTATATAGATTACACAAACAAACAGAAAGCCTTGTTGGTGAGAGAGGTCAGAGGAGAATGGTCAGACTGCTTGGAGCTGACAGGAAGGCTACAGTAACTCAGTATGTGGTGGTCAGTGATTGAAAAGTGAAACTAAAATGTCTTTGACTCCCTCTAGTGGTAACTGCTGTATGGTTTTAATCCTGACTAGTAAGGGGTGGATTCTTCAATACATCCAACCAATGATTTGCTCCTTCACATCCTGCACGATAATGCAGTCTTTAAAAAGCAGGAACAATCTGCTGAAGCAGTCATGTGTTTTACACAGTCGGGTGTTTGTTTTTGCTGTAATGAATCCTCACTACAAATTCAGTTCCTCTGACAGAGGAGGTCGATTATGGACAGGCTTCCTATCAGAGAATCAGCAGCTGGAGAAGAGATTCTTTACAGAGATCCATTTATTAAACAGTCCTGTCTTCCTGTGCGCTACACTGAAACTGGAACGTATGGAAACAACATTAGTTCCTATGACAGGCTTTCTGACAGTTTTAATGTGTATGTTTGTATAAGGCTAGAGTTTTAACTTCACCATATTGATGTGTTGAAATGTGTTATATTCACCTGCTCTCAGTGTGTGTCTCGTCCCTGCAGCAGATTATAACTTCTTTTTATTAACGGTGTGTAAATAAGTAAAATGTTAAATGTACCTGTAAAGTTCCTACATAAATGTGCACAGCGCCCTCTATCTGTTGAATGATGGTATATTGGAGTGAAATCCGGGGTTTCTCACAGCAGGTTTAATGGGACATGCTGTGGGTAAGCTGTGTGCTTTGAGTGGTTCAGAGATTTATCAGGAAAAGTGAATAAAACAAAAATTACTCTTTGCTATCAAGTATTTCTGTAATGAACACTTTATGGCCATGTGATCTACTAATGATGAATGTGTGTGCAGCTACAAACCCTACAAGTGTTTATAATAAACCTCTCAACAATCAGGACAAAAAATAAGGAACACCCTAACAAGTTTCTTTAAACTAGTTATTGTGTACTGTTTATTCTAAGCCATGAGTTTATAGTGTGCTGGAAATAAATGTTTATAGAAATAAATTCAGTGTAGAATTGATTCCTTTGTCTGAGAGCAAACAGGACAAATAGTTTCTAATGCTAATAATACCACAGAGATTAAATCAGTTATCAGTCATAAGTCAGTATCAGGAAGGAGATAAATCCTATATACAGCTGTGCTTTCCTGAAATAATATTTCATGCTTGACCACACAAAATACCAACCATTAAAATTACTCAGTTCTGATCGATATATTTAACTTTAATAATCACATAACTTTCATTTAAATCAGATGATACTTTATGTTCAAATCTGATTTATGTTGATGTTTAGAATAATAAATAAATGTTCTCTCTTCTTTACTTTAAACATCAATAGTAACACACTGTAAACACAGTTCCAGACATCCACCGATCTCTCTATTACAAAGACATGTCTCAGGTTTTCTGTATCTATAGACCAGCAGGTGGAAAAGGAATATTTTATCAAACTTATTTAAATAGCTGAGATCTTAATGTTGTCCCGCACACAGCCGCTAGATGGCGCCGGGAGCTCGTGCAGTGCTGCCGGAAATGACACGTGCGTGATATTAACGTATTTAAAAACGCATTATTTTCACACTTTGTTCAGTAATTGTTTAAGGATATTTCATGTTTTCAGTCTTTATACAGTCCATAAAGCAGCTGGGATTACTATCCAGTATCCACTCATCCACTACTTATACAGTTGGGACTCCACAGAGGCCTCAGTCACTGTGGATTTTTTTCTTTCTTCCACCCAGCAGTCTAAAACACCTTAATTATTCCCAAATTGTTGGATTCCTGGTTTAATCACAGCAAACTCTTCCGACTGAATATGAGGATTAGCTGAGGTCTAGGAACACCAGAAGAAAATTTGTTGGTTGTTGCTCCGCCTTATTGCTGATATTTTTGTCAGCTACATGACAGAAAAATAGAAACATAACAGCAGACACTCCCTAAAATCCAGCAGAACACTCAGGACAACACGATTAGAGGATTGTTTCAGAATTGAACTGCAAGGACAATAAAAAGTTAAGATAAAAGATGTTCTTCATACCATATATGGAAATGTGGGCGTGTCTTCAAATCCATATATTGATAGTTAGAATAATGTTCTTCCAGCTCATGTACACAGATTTATTGTCAGAGATTTCGTGAATGCATAATATCTGTATTCCACTTCCAATGCTTTATTAAAATAGGTATTGTGCATGCATAAAACTTTAATACAAACATTATTTAAGCTATAAACAAAGTCGTATCAGAACATTTATGAACACAGTGAGATGAGTTACAAAGCATCAGGTCATTTGTAAAGACAAAAATATGAACAATAAAAATGTTTATAAAAATATAGAAAGAGAAAAATTTCAGAAGCAACAAGTCATTAAAAAGAATAGTTTCTGACCTTATTTTTCTTGTACTTGTATAGCATATATCCAATTCAAATGAATGATCTCACGTTAAATGGTCTAAAATATGCAAATGTGCCACAGGAATATAGATAGAAGGAGTATAAAAAGAGTAAAAAAAGGATATTAAATAAAAAAATAACAAGAAATGTTCCTGCATACAGGAAGGGGATAAGTAGAGTCTACTGCCGTGTACAGGAAGGGGATGAGTAGACTCTACTGCTCTGTACAGGAAGGGGATGAGTAGACTCTACTGCTCTGTACAGGAAGGGGATGAGCAGACTCTACTGCTGTGTACAGGAAGGGGATGAGCAGACTCTACTGCCGTGTACAGGAAGGGGATGAGTAGACTCTACTGCTGTGTACAGGAAGGGGATGAGTAGACTCTACTGCTGTGTACAGGAAGGGGATGAGCAGACTCTACTGCTCTGTACAGGAAGGTGATGAGTAGACTCTACTGCTGTGTACAGGAAGGGGATAAGTAGACTCTACTCCTATGTATAGGAAGGGGATGAGTAGTAAGATGTTGGAGATCTTCTACCAGTCTGATGTTGTGAGTGCTGTCTTCTTTGCAGCATTATGCTGGGGAGGCAGCATTAGAGTCGGAGAAGCAAGGAAGCTGAACACACTGATAAAGAAGACTGGCTCTGTACTGGGATGCTCCCTCAACTGTTTTGATGTGATCGTGGAAAAGAAGACACTAAACAAACTAGTGTCCATCCTGGACAATGCATCACATCCCCTCCATGACTTATTGGTCAAACAGCTGCAGCAAGGACCGGTATAGGAGAATAGTTCATCACTGTACCAGGATGTTATTGTGTCTGTTCCTTAAATAAGTGCATTGGGCTTCTGTTGGTGGGATTCTGTTTACTGCACTGCTGCTAATCACTATATAATTACACTGATGCAGATTATTGTGGATGATCATATCTACTGTGCTGCATATCTGTTGTTACTACTTGCACTGGTGTACACAGTTATATATATATATTTTTTTCATATTTACAATATTAGATATTGCATTTATTTTATTACTCTTGATTATTTCTTATATTATTAAGCAAATATTACCATTTTGTTGCAGCTGTAATGTGTGAATTTTCCTTTAAGATTATTTATCTGTTTGATAACTGTAGCTTCATCAGAACAGACACATGGCTCACTGCAGAGAGAAAGAAAGAGACAGTAAATACATTTCTCCTGATATTGCTGTCACTGATGTTACAAACTAGTTAATTGTTGAATCAGTGACCGAGGCAAAAAATTAGTTATTCAAGTTATTTTCTGTGTCAGTATTTTACATGTTCTTAGTTAACTATGTCATAACTGTCTAAGTAGACTGAGATGACAGAAAGTTAGACAGCTTCCAAATGAACATGGATGAACTCTTACAGTCAGTGTTCTAGATGACAAAATCTCCCTAATGCACCTTTTTAAGATTTATGCTGTACATGTCATGAGTCTTACCTCCAAGTTGTGTTTCAGCTCTGAATAGACAGTATCATCAGCTACACTGGCCTTTTCTAGTGGAAATCAGAAATCGGGAATTAATTTCGTGAACAATTACAGATCAACTAAATTATTACAAAGAATATGATCTAGATATTAAATCATACACAATTAAAATATATTAGACCACAGCAGTGTTGAATTCTGGATTCTGATTGGTCAGAAGGTGTTGATTAATTTTCCATAACACCATCTCTGACAGAATGCATTTGAAAATCACAGGTTTATATTAATGTGCTTGTTCTAATACTTTGTAGTTTCCATATGGTGATGTGTTGTTATTATTCAAAAAGCATGTAATATGGACTTTTTTGTTAAATTTAAAATATTTTCTGACATGGGAAAATCTTTAAGACAGAGGAATTTATACTCAGTAATAGGATAGATAGCAGATTTTGTCTTATTCACTTCAAGAGGCTGGTAAGGGAATGACTGTTTATACTGTACATGCTGTAAAATTAAATAGGGAAGCTGCTGTGGTTAAACACTTTGGGATGTGCTGTAATGGGGAAATAATCATCTTCAGTGTAGTAACTCTGAAGCTGTAACTCTGCTTCATCACACCACACTGTTACTGATTATTTTCCTATAACAGCACAACAGAGTGTTTTATTCATTACATTAAACAAGAATAGGATGCAGGTGATCTGTGGCATAACATAAAACATGTTCATTTTGCACTACCTTTCATTTTCTTTGCTTTCTTCTTTGGTGTTTGTTCAATCTCAGCATAAGTCACATCAGCATCAGCTCCTGCAGTAGAAAAGAACAAAACCATTCAATGATCTTTAGCTTTCAATCCAGTGATCTATAACCCATCAACAGAAACATTATCAGTCTCTAGATTATGACCTCAGATGCTTGGATGCACATAATATAACAAATAATTTAATGTACTGAAGACTTCAAGTGTTATTTGCTAACTTTGGTTTTTCCATGAAATCCATGAAATGTCCCAGCATTAAAAATACTCTACCATTGTTCCTGTTTGTCTTCTTTTTCTTCGTGACCTGTGCGTAAGTGGCTTCATTGATCTCAGCTGCAGCTTCACCTGAACACAGTGTAGTGTGTTAGTCTCTACAAGACACTTCTGTACTTTACTGTATAGAGATAATCTATAGTTAAATCTCCTAATGCAAGAGGAAATATTAGCACTTTTTCTACAGAAAACAGAACAAAGCCTCACAAAAATACTATAAGAAAATCTAAAAAGATTTTTGAAGAACAAATGTAGATATAAACAGTCACTGAGACAGTGTCTGACCAGCCTGAAGTGGTGTGTGATTCTGATCTGATGTCTGATTGGATTTCTGCTGCATTTCTAGATGAACAGTGTGTACATAGTGACAAAACCATGTGATATTTTTTTTTACACAGCCCTGTTTAAAGCATAATAAACATAGTGTGTACAAAAGGTAAACTATATTGTAGGAATAGAAACAATTATTAAATATGGATACAGTAACTATATGTACAGATTCATATTTAGTATTTGTTTTTAAATAGTATTAAAATATACAGAAGTTCTAAGAGGCATTGCATTATTATATTTTTTCTTCCTTGTTTTCTTGTGATCACAACATAACAAAAATTGTTTTGTCTCACCACATAATTGTACTGTAAGAAAACCTTGAGACTTGTGAATGTTTTGAGTCAATCACTCTTCGAAGTAAAAGTGAATACATAATCATCCATGATGCTGCAAGACTGTCACTGTGTTCCTGCTCTTTTGCTGTGTCTAGAACATGCTCTTATGACAAAAACACAGAAATATTAAGTTGTGATCACAAGAAACCAAGAAAAAAAAAAAACTTTAATTTAATAATGCATGGTCTTTTAGGAATTTCCTACTTCTACTATATTTTCTGAACTTGAATTTTGCTCTAAATATGACTTTACAGCATGTTTTGGGTTTATAAAATTAATGTAAAATATGATTATGTATTATCTAATCTATAATGTGTTCAAAGTGTTGTTGCACTGTACTCAGGATGGTTTCTCACATCATAATAATTAAGTATCAAATATTCCAAATAAGATCTTTTTATCAACACTTTTAGTTTTGAATTCATCAAGCAACCTTTAGTTATTTTCCATGATTATATGATAGAGCTAATTTACTTTCTCTTGCAATTCTGGGTATATTCTACAGAACATATCTAAAGTAGTTAGTAGACCTGTTTTTCTTTTGTAGGACCACGGCAGGATCATTAAGATCAGTAAAGCGATGAGCAAAAATCCCAAACCCACAACCAGTCCTACTGTTAAAATACTGGATCTAGGACCTGAGACGGAGGAGAGAAAAAGAACAGAATGTCAGCAACTAAATATAAAAACTCTGTTATTAAAAAGGCATTCAAATAAAAATTAATTCTCAAATAATTCCTTAACTTAAAACTCTCTAAACCTGTGGAGTCTGCAGGAAATTAATTCAAGCCTGCAGAAAACTGCCTACACTAGCTCATGAGAAAACATTCAACTAAATTATGGATTCATCAGTACAGATGTATACGAGTATAGAGTATTTATTTGATTTCATGCTCATGTACTGGTTCTAGTAAAACTAGTATCTACTACTAGCATACATGTATTCATACTCAGAACATTTTTCTTTCCCTTTAACATTAAACACACTACATGAAGACTCACCATGCACTGTGATGTTGACAGGATTACTGTTTTCTCCAGATTCAGACTCGCACCAGTAAACTCCAGTGTAGGATGTGGAGAGGAAGCTGATGTTACATGTAGATCCTGTAACTGATCCCCAGTGTGAACAATCTAACACTCTCTCACTGTGTGTGTATCGTCTCACTGTCCATCCAGTAGAGTTACTCTGGTCCTCACAGCTCAGTGAGAGAGAGTCATCAGTAAAGTGTTGAGTTCTGCTGGGATTGATGATCAGAGAGACTGGAGGAGATTCACCTTAAACACAGAAAAGAGCCATGTAAATAAAAATTAAATATTAAAACATTCACACTTCTATTCTACACTTCAACACAACAGTTAATTTTCCTCACCAGTGATCCATAGTGGCTGTGGATTGCTGTACTGTGAGTGAAGGGCTGGTTCTCCTCTCTCTCCTCTGCACATATAAACTCCTGTGTGATTAAGAGCAGCAGGACTGAGAGTGTATTTGCCTCCAGATCCTCTGCTGCTGTCTGAGAGGAGCTCCACATACACGCTATAGCCACCATTATTATTTATTCCAGTTAAGCCGTCTCTGTAGGGAACAACTGTGTACCAGCTGAATGTCCAGTCTGTAGAGGAGTCTGTAACCTCACAGCTTAGAGTCACTGAGTCTCCTTCAGTCAGCCAGCTCTGTGGAGATACACTCAGTACTGCCTGTGGTCTCTCTGTTACACAGGAAATACAATTATTTTCTTTACTAGATTTAATTAATACACAGTAAGAAGCTTTTCATGAATGTCTAATTGGACATTTTCACCTCGCACACTCACCTGATACAATCAGTGTAACAGCATCACTGGAGTGTGAGGAGCGTGAACCTCCTCTCTCTGCTCCTCTACAGGTGTATTTACCTGTGTGGGTCACTTCAACACCACTGATTCTGTACACCTGTCCACTACTGACAGGACTGTGTGAAGCATCTTTATACCAGCTGTACTGCCAGCTAGAGACACTTTCATCCTGTATGTCACATCTCAGAGTGACGGTCTCTCCACTCAACACCTGATTATCAGGATCTATGGATGCCACTGGTTTAGGTCTTGCTGTAGAAAAATAATAGAGCATTTAATTTGTCATGAACAATTTGGTATCATGGTGTATATTGATGATATACGAATAGTGGAATAGTGAATGCAACAGTTTGCTTTTATTAACTCTATCAGCTAATTTATAGATACATTTTGTCTTTATAAAGTGTGGGATCTGTTAATATTGTAAACACAACATCTTGATCCAGTTAAACTCTACTAGGATGTAATCATTAAGAGACTGATGATTATTATTGCACTTCCACACTTTTGATTATGCCACTGGTAGAAGAAAGTAGTACTTGGTTGTGCAGTAAAAACACCCACAATAAGAGGTAAGCATGCAGTGACTATATGTCTAAACTGCATAGTCATATTTTTTCTCCAGAAAAATAGTCTTCATTATTAAAACAGTTTCCGTACAACTCCAATACACATGAATTTGTTCAAAGTTTCAACTGTTAACTGAAATGAAAGATCATAATTAAGATTACAGCATGGGGCAGGTTTTGTGTACTATTTCATGTTTTTAATCACAATAAATTTCTGCTTAACCAATAACACTTTATAACATTTTATGGAGATAAAGGATTTATTATTCTATTCAATATAATGTTGTGTTTTGACTTTAATGAAGTAAAGATAATTTCTTACATGTCTCAAATGTTCACTTCTGGTTTTAGATTCTTTTAACAAAGTTTTAGTAATCTAACACTGTAACACTGTTATAGAAAAATACTGAGTTGTGTGCTAGAGTTAAAATGCTGAGTTGTGATTTTCACCCTAAAGTACAGATTATTTTCTTATAACAGCATGTGCCAATGATTAAACTATTAATGAATGACACCCTGTACTTTTCATCCATTTCTAGTTACATTTACTGTTGTGGGATGTCTGCAAAACAAGTTAGTTCCTGTTCTTGTCACATTATGGGGCTGGTGGCAGTAAAAGTGCGGAAAAAGTGTAGACATTCATTTATCTACATAGAAAAAAGAAACTATAAAACTGTGACAGAAAAATGATTAAAAAACAAGCTCAGGGTTGAGGCAGAATAAACATACATGGGTAACAATAGTTGCAAGACAAAGAGATGGTGAAACAAAGGTGTTTAAATACACAGACAAATCAAGGGTTCTTACTCACAAAACTTTTCTTGCCAAGCTATATTTTTAAACACACTTTTAATAAATAATTATAAAAACACAGCTTGTCATGCTACAGAAAAACCGCAAAACATAAACCCCTCTGTCCTGACGACTTCTACATGTCAGAATACACAATGTTACAATATGTGTGTGTGTGTGTGTGAAACAAAATGGTTTTGGATCTCACCAGTCACAAATGACAAATGCTTCAAAACATATGTGTTTGTGAGGGGATGAAATCATGTGTAAGGTTTTTTTCTCTTTATGAATGTATTTTTCTGCGTTTGTATATATGTATTGTTGTGTATGGGTTCTGCTGTGGCTCTAATGGCTGTTTACAGACTGTAATTAACAGCCCGGTGCGATTGGCTGGTGGTGACGAGGGTGGAGACTGCTGCCCTTTAAGAAGAGCACAATTAAGAATGAGCGCTTGTTAGTTTGATGTTCAGCCACGTGGGCGCCAAAGGCAGTGGATCTTCTGGGTGCACTGTAGCGCGCAGGGGCCGGTGTTGGCGTGAGTAATGGAACTCCCTTGGTGAAAGGAACGTGGACGGTGACTGTGGGTTGTCACGTGTACAACGCGGGATTTCAACAGGACTGTGTAGCATGGGATAATGACATATATTGTATGCACGAGAGAATAGTAGTAATAATTTTTACATGTGAAGAGGGCTAGAGACACTGGCAGTGTTTTTGTTTTATCCTTTCCTAGCAGTGAGGTGATTGGAGTACTTGTCGTAGTGGAACTGAACCAGGACGATTGCTGCTGGCCAGCAAAATATCATACACAGACTGCTTAGAGACTGCTTAAGGACTGCATCTTTTCCTCTGGTGAACCATTCCTTTTTTTATGTTTGCTATTTTTAAAGTATATGTTTTTTATAAATAAATATTTATGATATTTACCACTTGAGTGTCCATTGATGCCTTGCCCTTGGTGGAGAATGCGAATGGTACTGAGTTTAAATTGGTAACTAGACACACAAATTGAGCTCTGGCTAAATAGAAATTGCCCTGTAGTACATTTAGTGCGCAGGCGCCTCCCGACCTGCCACAGGGTTATTTCAAGGTTATTTTGAACAGTGCAGAATAATTATATTGAAAATACAATATAATTAAGCAATATTTATTTCTTACCCCTTCTAGCAAACCTGTGATGAAAAGAGGAAAAAATGACATGACATACCTCTCACTGTAATCTGGACAGGATCACTGAACCCTGTGTAGTAGTTTCTCCTGCGTGCTTGACACTTGTACTCTGTTTCTCCTGCATTATCGACTGTCACGTTAAGTGTGTTCTCTTGTTCACTGTTCAGATTCTGTAACTGATTATTTTTGTACCAGTGAAACCCCCATCCAGTCCCCTGCTGCAGCTCACAGCTCAGAGTGACGGTGTCTCCAGTGTAGACGGAGCTCTGAGGATTCACTCTCACAGTCGGTTTGGGTTTTTCTGTTGGTATGAAATGATGAAGGGGTCAGAGCTGCTTTTCACTTTACAACATAAGCAGTAGATTCACTGTGTCTAACAGATGCTTTGTGTCTAAAACAAACATTTATATTTAACAGTTGATACAAGATGTTACAGTTGGATGTTTTCTTACACGGCTGGTATTCAGTATATTTCATAGTTCATGATTAGATTGAAGTGTGGAAACACTATTTACTGATTTTAGATTATTATTTTATGGATCCTGCACAAATCCTGTACCATCATCTGAACATGTCTGCATTTTCTGACTGCTAAGGTCACAATTATTAGCCCCCTTAAGGAATTATGTTTGATTGTCTACAGAACAAACCACTGTCCATTTACTTGTCTAATTAACCTAACTTGCCTAATTAACCTAGTTAAACCTTTAAATTGCACTTTAAGCTGAGGATTAGTATTTTGCAAAACAACTAGCAAAATATGTACCATCATCATGGCAAAGACAAAAGAAATTAGTTTAGACTTGAGAAAAAGAATTGTTCATTCTCACAAAGAAGGAGAAGGATACACACGTTTATCAAAGCGTTTTCAAGTGTCAAGAACTGCCGTGAGAAGTATTATCAAGAAGTTTAAAGAGACCCACACAGTGGAGAACAAGACTGGCAGAGGCAGGAAGCGAAAGATTTCAAAAACTTTGGAAAGAAAACTAGTGAGCTGTTTCTAAAAACCCAAGAACAACTGCCAGGACACTAGTGAATGACTTAGCAAAGTCTGGGATTGATGCATCAATGAAGACAGTCACTAGAGTCTTGCACTGGAATGGACTGTGAGGTTGCTGACCAAGAAAGAAGAGACACCTACAAGCTAGACTGAAGTTTGCTAAGGACAACCTGGGGGAAAATGATGCATACTGGAGACAAAACTAGATCTCTTTGGCCATAGAGATGTTGCCTATGTTTGGAGAAAGAAGGGAGAGGCGTTCAATCCAAAGCAACAAAACTTGGTCCGAGTCGACGTTTTGTCTTCCAGCATGATAACGACCCAAAGCATACCTCACTTCTGGTGAAGAACTACCTACAAAGGAGCAAAGTGAACGTCCTTGACTGGACTGCACAAAGCCCAGACTTAAATCTAATAGAAAATCTGTAGGGCACACTAAAGTCCAGAGTTCATGCCAGAAGACCAACAAATCTGGAGGAGCTTGAGAGATTCACTAAGGAGGAATGGGCTTCCACTACTCGGGAGACATGCTTGAAACTTGTTGAGAACTGCAACAAATGACTAAAGGCTGTTATCAAAAAAAAAAAAGGATACACTTGACTATTAACATCAGAGGGCTAATAATTTTGACCTGTAGACTTTTTTTTATTCTTGGTTTAAGTTTGTAATCAGAGAGTGACAGTCAAAATGTCTGTGGTGATCCTGTGCATCACATCATTAAAACAGAGAAAAGTGCTCACACATTTTATACAGGTGACAGCAGCCAAAGTTATAAAATAATTAAATGACCAAATGCATTAATAACTAGAAATGTAATTAACAGAACTGAATCAGGGATTATTTCCCCAGCAGTGTTAGTGTGAACAGACATCAGGGTTTTCTACCTCAGGAGATGAGACAGTGATGTGGATGATGCTGATAATCAAAAGTACAAAATTCTCAGATAAAACCTTACAATCCCAATGCCTCAAATTATCTTCTAATAAAACAGAGACATATCAGAGACAACAGAAGATGAGATTTACTGCCTTCTTTCTTAATGTTCTGTGTACTGTGACCTTTTTGTACTGTGTTCTATTAATCAGACTGACTCACCAAACACAGTTATACTGCAAACTTAATATAAAACCCAGATGCTACTGAAAAAGACATGATTCTTGTGAAAGAAATTGGTGTCTACTAGACAGGGAAGTGAAATTTAACATTATAGAAACAGGACCTCAGTTACTGACGGCTCAAAATCTGAACCCTAAAAAATAATGTTAACATATTAAACAAGAAATAAAAACACCCACAGACTCACCTGATACAGTCAGTGTAACAGCATCACTGATCTCTGAGCTCTGAGAGTCTCTCCCATTTCCACTGCAGGTGTAGGTACCACTGTCAGAGTCTTCAACATACAAGATTCTGTACTCCTGCCTTGTGTTGTCTGTGTAGACTCTCTTGCTTCCATCTATGGAGAGTCCGTAATGCATTTTCTTCCAGCTGTAAGTCCACTGAGTGTCTCCTCCTCCCTGTATGTCACATCTGATGGTAACAATCTCTCCAGTGAACACATGTGTATGAGGTGTTATGGACACCACAGCTTTAGGACTCCCTATTAAACATTGTTATTAATAAACTTTACATAAAGTAATTCCCAAATCTATACTTCTAATCATTTATAGAGTGAGTATGAGTACATGTTTTTGTTACTTGTTCATACTGATGTGTGTAACCTGCTTAATATTAAGAAATTATGTTATGTCAGTTGCTCCCTTGTGCTGCTATCATTAAACTTGTGCTGTTTTATATATGTTGAAACATTTAAGCAGTGTAAAACTATATATTCAAATCTAAAGTTGCAACCATCCTTTTGAATAGAGCTATAAATAAATGCATTAATAAACAAGGGGAAAAAATAACAAATTGTGCACAAACTTCTCAGAACCAAAACAAATAAAATATGTAATTATTATAAAGGCTAAAGTATAAATCACCTTGAGCCTGGGCCACTGGGAAAAGGGAAATCAGCACTACAAAGGGAACAGAAACGGAACATGATGTAAATATGGAAAATATTCAGTCTATTAATGAAAAAGCACATTTTAGATACACAGAGCCCACAAGATTAAATCATATTCAGGAAATCTAAACTACCATCTGTAAGATTCACCACTCTAAATAATAAATAAACAAAAACTCCAAAGATTTATGTAAAGGTCACAATTCTGCTCATGAAGGTATTTGTTTCTTTTTATTGCATAAAGCCGATTTTATCATTAATGAAATGTGATATTAGATCTGTCTGAGTGGCAAGGAATGAACAGCATTATTATTATTATTATTATTACCACAGCAAAGGTGGAGTCAGATGAACTATTTTCCCTTTTTCTCACTTCCGGGCATTTGTGTGTTTTTTGAGATTTAGTTGGGTTGAAAATTTTCCATAAGCCTGTAAATTCCAATGGAGTTAAGCAAAGGTGTGTAAAGCTGTTCTAAACTAGCTTCTCTACTTTAGGCTGGATGGCTTTGTTGTTGACTCTCAATTGTCCATTATGCAGTAACAGAACCCGCACAGAAGTCACTGGAATCAGTGTTATACACTTCACCTATAAGTGGTCATAATGTTATGCCTGATCGGTGTATATACATAAGTATATCCACTTCAGCATGTTATATTCTAAATATGTTATATTTTAAATTCACCACTGCCCATTGTTTGTAAATACATATTTAGACAACATACAGTGCTGGAAATGAAATGGATTGTTTGAAGGTTTGCATTATTTCATTTACAGAACATGCCTACAACTTTGAGGATGTGATTTTTTTTTTTATTGTGAAGCAAACAACAAATAGGACAAAATAACAGAAAACTTCAGCGTGCATAACTATTCACCCCCCTAGTCAGTAGTTTGTAGAGCCACCTTTTGTGGCAATTACAGCTGCAAGTCTCTTTGGATAAGTCTCTATGAGCTTGCCACATCTTGCCACTGGGATTTTTGCCCATTCCTCAAGGCAAAACTGCTCCAGCTCCTTCATGTTGGATGGTTTCCGCTTCCGTGAACAGCAATCTTCAAGTCTGACCACAGATTCCTGTATTTAGCACAATCCATCTTTCCCTCAACTCGGATCAGTTTCCCAGTCCCTGCTGCTGAAAAACATCCCCACAGCATGATGCTGCCACCACCATGTTTCACTGTGGGGGTGGTGTTCTTGGGGTTACATACATGGTGTTTTCCTTGGTGGACGAAAAGTTCAATTTTAGTCTAATCTGACCAGAGCATCTTCCTCCATACATTTGGGGAGTCGCCCACATGTCTTTTGGCAGACTCAAAACGTGCCTTCTTATTTTTAACACTAAGTAATGGCTTTTTTCTGGCCACTCTTCCATAAAGCCCAGCTCTATGGAGTGTACGGCTTATTGTGATCCCATGCACAGATGTCTCTGCTGTGGAATTCTGCAGCTCCTTTAGGGTTACCTTTGGTCTCTGTGCTGCCTCTCTGATTAATGCCCTCCTTGCCCAGTCTGTGAGTTTTAGTGGGCCGCCCTCTCTTGGCAGGTTTATTGTGGTACCATGTTCGTTCCATTTGAAGATGATGGATTTGATGATGCTCCAGGGGATCATCAAACATTTGGATATTTTTTTATAACCCAACCCTGACTTGTACTTCTCAACAACTTTTGTCCCTGACTTGTTTGGAGAGCTCCTTGGTCTTGCTTAGTGGTGTTGCAGCCTCTGGGGCCTTTCAGAAATGGTGTGTTTATACTGACAGATCATGTGACACTTAGATTGCACACAAGTGGACTTCATTTCACTAATTATGTGACTTCTGAAGGTAACTGGTTGCGCTAGAATTTTTGAGGGGCTTCATAGCAAAGGGGGTGAATACATATGCACATGCCAATTTTCAGATTTTTAATTTTTAAAAATTCTTTTTTATATGTATTTTTCTCATTTCACTTCACCAACTTAGACTATTTTGTGCAGATCCATTACATAAAAATTCAGATTAAAAAAACATTTAAATTACAGGTTATAATGTAACAAAACGTGACAAATGCCAAGGGGGTGAATACTTTTGCAAGGCACTGTATATCACTATTTATAATACCTACTGCACCTCCTCTACATAAGCTATCCATTCCTCTGTACATATTATCTCCCCATAGCTGTAAATATATATTTGTAATTTATTCAGCGGTGGGCCGTCAGGGCCAGCAAGGCCTTCTCTGCTGGCCTAAACAGCAGTGATCTAAATCACTGACTTGCATTTTAATATATTTAATATATTTTTCCATGAATGTGTATTAAATTATTCCCAATAGTCTATTCTTTACGTTTCATAGCTTTTCTCTCAGTTGTGCTGCTTCCAGTAGTGTATATTTATGATTAGAGTATTTATCCGATCATATTTCAGCCAGTGGCTGACATCATGTGTTGCCAGGGTGAAAGAAATCTGCCTTAAGGCCTTCAGAATCAAAAGTGCAGGTGCCCATAGCTTAAAATAAGTGGCAATGAAATTGTTACCTTAACCAATCAGATGTTGAGTTGGCATCACTGGGGCCATCTAGCAGGCATACGATTACAATTTCCCGTCCTTTGATTGGATAATTGGAGTAGTCAGAGGCAGCGACCCGCCCATATACATTGTTTCTATATTCGCTGCGTCTCATTTCGGATGCTGCGTCCTCCGGAGATTGCAGTTTACTGCATACGGCATCAAGAATGTCTTTTTTGAGAAAGTAACCGTAATAAAACAGACTATTCCTTGTGAGGTGTGAAATACTGTAGACTAATTTCTTTTTTACTTTGTTATTTAACGTTTCATTAGTATCTATTGCCGTGGCGTCCAGGGGCGATTCTAGAATTTTAATTTAAGGGGGGCTATATGAGGGTATAATAGTAATAAATAAATAAATAAATAAATAAATAAATAAATAAATAAATAAATAAATAAATAAATAAATAAATAAAAAAAAAATAAATAAAATAAAATAAAATAAAATAAAATAAAATAAAATAAAATTAAAATAAATGTTTGACTAACAAGGTAGGATGGTAAAAGTATTGCACCATTCCACTGTATTGCATAGATGTGTATAACATTTGAGTACTGAATGAGCCAAATACGAGTCTTCCTGATCTCACACACACACACACACACACACGCTGAAAGACAGGAAGAGCCGAAGTCTGCCGCTGTTTTCATATGAAATTTAAAGGGGACTGAGATGATCCCCAATTTGTGTACAGTTTATGGAGAATCACAGAATTTTAGGAGGACTGAGTAGAAAATGGCCTAGCGATGCCCATGGCGGCGTCAAAATGATGTTATAGAGCTGGATTCATTCAGGAAGGACACCAGTGATGGCCTAGGTGTGAAATGCACGGCCCGCTACTGAATTTATTGTATACCACTTAAGCACTTCTGATTAGATGCTAACAGCTGATTCTAATCTAATGCATCTCAATTTTTTTCTGCATGATTCAGGTGTGAGATTTAGAATTTGGAATCAAAACCTTGAATGCAAGCAACCAGCAAATATTTTCAGTCTGTTCAACTGTTGGCTTTAAAACAACACAATAAGTGTCAGTTTGGTGACCTTTATCCACCTAGAGTTTACAATTGAAAGGTTTTAAGTCAGTTGTTGCTTTGACACATCAACCTTCACACCTCCTCCCCTTCTTCACTGCTGAACAACCCTGAATTAAAAAAAGAAGCTAAACCACAACTGGAAGACACTTCTCTGTTCTCACACCTCAGAAACTGTCACTGCACTCTGTGTGTCAGTGTACAAGGCTAACAAGAAGTGTTTCTTATTGCATAATTCTTTGATAGATTTGACACAAGTAAAAAAACAAAAACCAGAAACTAGACTAGTTAGTGTGTATTACATTGAACATCGCACTAAGATGCTTAACAGTACAGACCATAATAGTAACAAAAATGTTACTGTAGGTTATAAAGTATTTAATCTTTTTGAAGGTTCACATTTTATTCCTAAATATAGATGTCCTGGTTTTAACATAGTTCAATAAGTGTCAGTGGAGCTAAATTTATCCACATTAAAACATTAAGAAGTTTACATAAGAGAGCTATTGCTTTCACATGCACATTTTCACCCCTGCACATTTTTTTCACACCTTCATTTCTTCACACCTGAATGTTTACCAGCGAGCTGCTCTCTGTTCTCAGGTCTGTAACACTGTCACTGCTCTGTGTGTACAGGAATAATGTGAAGTGTTTGTTTCTGCACATGCATTGCTATTGTTTTAACACAGAAATAATAATTAGTGATTATTAATAAATAATAATTTGTGATCTATATTAAAGACATTTTGTGCATTAGTTTGGTATTAATCTGTATTAGCGGGAACAAATTTCCATGCACAGACCATAATAGTAACAAAAATGGAAACGTTATTAGGCATTTTCTCAAAATTTCATAAAACTTTTAACACAACCAAAAGAGTCTGGTTCCACCACTGTGATCTAGTGAAGTAAATGCTTTGACAGGTCAGGGCTGTTTTGGCAGCAATAGGGGAAAAAAAAAGAAAAAAAACACATCCGCAGACTGCTCTCTGTTCTCAGGCCGCTAACAACGTTAATGCTTGGTGTGTGTACAGGACTAATGAGAAGTGTTCGAAGAATGATGAGTGTGAGAAGTGTATTTTAAAAATGTGATGTACATTAGTTTGGTATTAGTGTGTATTAGAGTGAACGATTCCCTGTACAGTCCATGTAGACTATACAGGAAACACCACCAGAAGGAGACCATCAGATACAAATTCCAACAATAAAGACACATTTACTCTCATTAGATGATTTAAACCCTGTGTTTTAAACTCGCTCTACTTGTACTCTTACCTGTTGAACTATCATAGTTACTGAGAGTAGTTACACATCAAACTAAACCCTTCTCATAACAGATATGGAGACACTGATCCACCTGAGCAGTCATGCTGAAGTACACACAATGTCCTAATCACACAATAAGATCATCACTCAGGACATTCAGACTGCAGATGAACAACTTTATACCCCACCACTCACTCTAATGAAGACACAAAGAGAACATTTACTCACAGAGTATCACAGAGAGTGGACTGAGCTCCATCCTGTCCCTCTAATGACTGACTGACAGACAGAGCAGAGGTGTGGGTTAAAGCTGAGCCACTTTACCACTTCCTGTCTTCTAACAGAGAGAGTGAGTAGGACAGAGAGAGAGATAGATAGAGAGAGAGATATAGATAGAGAGAGAGAGAGAGAGAGAGAGAGAGAGAGAGAGAGAGAGAGAGAGACCCACCACAATGTCTGACTATGACCCCTCTTGGGTGTAGATATGCAGTTCAATATTCAAACATCTGGACAGGAGTTTTTTTTGGACGACTAGGGCATGTGTAAGACAGGTGCAGGAAATTGACATATGAACGTTCAATTCAGTTTAAAAGTTATCAATGTTAGTTGTTGTGTGTGGTTACCTGTTGTAGCATAATGTTATTATGTTGTAAATTATTGGACAAATGGTGTGATGATTTGGCAATTTTTTTTTAAACTTTTATAAACTGAACTAAAAAACAGACAAACAAATAAATAAATAAAAAAAGCTGTTTCCCTAAGCAAATGTAATCATGACTAGAAAAAAAAATCTGCAGGTCAACGAATCGAAAAAAAAAAGAAAAACTACCAGGCAAAACAATTCTCTTATAAAAATGTAATCATAAGTAGAGAATTTGTCCAAGTGAAATTGCCATACCTAGCTGACTAAAGAAATTGCTCGCGCATGCGCAGTTCAGATCAGACGGCGGTTCCCCTCCATACTCGAGTCTCCTGCTTGTAGTCCATGTGATGTTCTGCTCTTGTCAGGACCGTGTTACAGCAAGACAAAAGTCACAACTCATCCAGATAGTTGAAGACACTTAAGGTAAGATCAACTAAGTTCCGATTATAAATGTACTTAGTGTTAGCTTTATATTGTAGACTTCTGGAAGAAAGTATGTCCGGGGGCGGGGCTAGGGGGAAACAGATCCCCAAACAGAGTTGGACACAACACCGGCATTACTTTTGAAAACTGCCACAGCAGAAGAAAATCCTCACAACTGTAACGTTAGCAGAAGAGACTGAACAAGCTTTGTCTAAATAACTAAGCGCTAGGCAACTAACACGTCGAGCTAGCATTAGGGCTAATGTTAGCTAGCTACAAATGTTGGTGCCAGGTTAGCTAGCTAGCACGTTAGCCGTCCTACATGACGGTCATGTTAAATCAAGCAGAAACGAGCTAACGGCACCGTTACAGTTGGGAATATTTTCTTCTGCTATGGCAGTTTTCTAAAGTAATGCCCGGTTAGCTCCTAACGCTAACTCTGACTGAAACCAGCGTTTAGCTAACGGTAGCTAGTTACCATGATGGGACAAAGCTAGCTGTTGGATAGATGTGTATCTGCTGCCTTTATATTGTTTATACAGTTTATATATTTTGTTTACCGTTTTGTAAAATCACTTTTGTAATTAAAGTTAAGCTGTTTGTTATTTGTATATTTATAGATTGTTTTGTTTGTTGTATGTTACGGGACTTTTATTTTGAAGCCTCGGTTCGGGGTCTCGTGCAGATGCTGATTTAGCGGGAGGGTTTTTAGTGAAGAAAGTTAGCGGTAAGCACGGACATTATGGATGCTCTGATAAAAGTTTATTCTAGTCATAAAAAGAACTTAAATTATCATAAAGAAGATTTAAAGACTATTTCCCTTTCTCACAGCATGCAGCAACGAGGTATTTGTTTATTTATCTGTATTTTCTGTCTGAAAAAAGCCATTGCTTCTGTTCCTCACGCTTTCACTGTGTGTCAAGATAATGTGTTTGTTGTGTTTTGTTGTTACTGTGTTTAGTTTTCACGGTGGATTTGAGGAAAAGTCTCCAAATAAACCAGTAACAGGAGAACCACGTGAGTGTGTGTGTGTGTGTGTGTGAGAGAGAGAGAGTGTGTGTGTGTGTGTGTGTGTGTGTGTGTGAGTGAGTGAGAGAGAGAGAGAGAGAGAGAGAGAGAGTGTGTGTGTGTGTGTGTGTGTGTGTGTGTTCAGTACAGTTCAGTTGTGGGTGTTGAGGAGTCACAGACAGGTGATGTTGTCTTGTAGTTGGTGATCACCTGTATGTCCTGCCTCATGTGCTGGGTATCTCCACTGTCCTTATAGTGGTCATGGATTCTCTGGACATGTGCTCTTTGCCTCTTTTGTGACTTGGGACAGTTTGGCTCTTGCTGTTTTTAAGGCTGCCTTGTCCCCTGATCTGAAGATGGAGTCTCTAGACTTCAGCAGCACCTTTGTGGTCATCCACGGCTTCTGGTTGGAGTGTGTGGTGATGGTCTTGGAGACGGTCATGTCATCAATACACTTGTCGATGTAGCCGGTCACTGATTCTGTTCTCCTCCAAGTTGATAGAGTCTCTGTTGGTCGCAGCCTCCCTGAACATATTCCAGTCAGTGAACTCAAAACAGTCCTGAAGAGCAGAGGTGTCTCCTGCTGACCAGGTTTTCTACTGTTTCAGAACCGGTTTAGAGCGTCTGACCAGCGATCTGTATGCTGGAATTAACATAACAGAGATGTGGTCTGAGTAGCCGAGGTGGGGGCGGGGCTCCACATGGGACGTGCCAGGAATGTTTGTGTAAACAAGATCCAGTGTGTTAAGTCCACATGTCCATAGAATTTAGAGAGTACTGATTTGAGACTTCTCCGGTGATAATAAACATACCGTCGGGGTCAGCATTCTGCAGATCGCTAATAGCCCCATAGAGTTCACAGCAACATGGCAACAAACTTCACCTCACCTTCAGAGACATTTCTGAACACAGAAAATAATTACGTTTGAAATAGGTGAATGTGCCGTTATTATGTGTTTGTTATTGTTTACATTTATGAAATGGTCTATATATAATTGTTTCTTTTTCCTCTCTTGCAGCTGCAGTAATGAAATGGAGCAAAGACACAGCCGAGGAGACGATCAAACAACATGCTTCAGATCTCCTTAATCATGCAGCAGTGAGAGAGAGAGGGATTGGTGTTTATTTATTAATTGTTATTCACTGCAGTGTGAGTAAACTTTCAGTTTTCACACACACACACACTTGCTGAACTGTACATCATTACACTCCCTTCACAATTTTTGCAAATACAGTATCTCACAAAAGTGTGTACACCCCTCACATTTTTGTAAATATTTTATTTTATCTTTTCATGTGACAACACTGAAGAAATGACACTCTGCTCCAATGTAAAGTAGTGAGTGTCCAGCCTGTATAACAGTGTAAATTTACTGTCCCCTCAAAATAACTCAACACACAGCCATTAATGTCTAAACCATTGGCAACAAAAGTGACTACACCCCTAAGTGGAAATGTCCAAATTGGGCCCAATTAGCCATTTACCCTCCCTGGTGTCATGTGACTCGTTAGTGTTACAAGGTCTCAGGTGTGAATGGGGAGCAGGTGTGTTAAATTGGTGTTATCGCTCTCACACCCTCTCATACTGGTCACTGGAAGTTCAACATGGCACCTCATGGCAAAGAACTCTCTGAGGAACTGAAAAAAAGAATTGTTGCTCTACATAAATATGGCCTAGGCTATAAGAAGATTGCCAAGACCCTGAAACTGAGCTGCAGCACGGTGGGCAAGACCATACAGCGGTTTTACAGGACAGGTTCCACTCAGAGCAGGCCTCACCATGGTCCACCAAAGAAATTTAGTGCATGTGCTCAGCGTCATATCTGGAGGTTGTCTTTGGGAAATAGACGTATGAGTGCTGCCAGCATTGCTGCAGAGGTTGAAGGGGTGGGGGGTCAGCCTGTCAGTGCTCAGACCATACGCCGCACACTGCATCAAATTGGTCTGCATGGCTGTCTCCCAGAAGGAAGCCTCTACTAAAGAAAGCCTACGGTTTGCTGAAGACAAGCAGACTAAGAACATGGATTACTGGAACCATGTCCTGTGGTCCGATGAGACCAAGATAAACTTATTTGGTTCAGATGGTGTCAGCGTGTGTGGCAGCAACCAGGTGAGGAGTACAAAGACAAGTGTGTCTTGCCTACAGTCAAACATGGTGGTGGGAGTGTCATGGTCTGGGCCTGCATGAGTGCTGCCGGCACTGGGGAGCTACAGTTCATTGAGGGAACCATGAATGCTAACATGCACTGTAACATACTAAAGCAGAGCATGATCCCCTCCCTTCAGAGACTGGGCCGCAGGGCAGTATTCCAACATGATAATGACCCCAAACACACCTCTAAGACGACCACTGCCTTGCTAAAGAAGCTGAGGGTAAAGGTGATGGACTGGCCAAGCATGTCTCCAGACCGAAACCCTACTGAGCATCTGTGGGGCATCCTCAAACGGAAGGTGGGGGTCATCTTGGAGGTGTGGAAGAGGACTCCAGTGGCAACCTGTGAAGCTCTGGTGAACTCCATGCCCAAGAGGGTTAAGGCAGTGCTGGAAAATAATGGTGGCCACACAAAATATTGACACTTTGGGCCCAATTTGGACATTTCCACTTAGGGGTGTAGTCACTTTTGTTGCCTACAGTTTAGATATTAATGGCTGTGTGTTGAGTTATTTTGAGGGGACAGCAAATTTACACTGTTATACAGGCTGTACACTCACTACTTTACATTGTAGCAGAGGGTCATTTCTTCAGTGTTGTTGCATGAGAAGATATAATAAAATATTTACAAAAATGTGAGGGGTGTACTCACTTTTGTGACGTACTGTAATTCTATTTGTAGACTGCTGCAACAACAATAAAACACAATGATCTGTTTTTCTGTTAACTGTGTATTGTGTTTACATCCACAGCATTTTACTATTGCACTTTATTCATTACAAAACTGTGTAGTGGTCAGTGCTGCACTGTCCCTGGTCAGTTATTGTACTGTACTGTACTGTCTTGCACTGTTTACACACATGCACTTTATGTAGTACTGTGTAGGTCTGTGTAGTGAACTTAGTTCTGTGTTGTCTCCTGTAGTTGTGTGTTTTATGTAGCACCATGGTCCTGGAGGAACGTTGTTTCATGTTACTGTGTACTGTACCAGCTGTATGTGCTTCAAATGACAATAAAAGCTACTTGACTAAACACCAGTGACCTGGAGTCCCAGTTAATGACGTCCGCTCGTAACAACGAGTCTAAAGTCTTTACTTATGGTTTAGTAACTGGATACATGGAAATATTCTCAAAGAAATCCTTATTTTAACTCATTTCAGCACTTTTCAACACTCTACACAGTTCTGGAGCACATTATTCTCACACCAGTCTCTTCACTACACAAATCTTTTCTGATTGGCTCATAACAGATCCATCATAACAGGAGAAACTTCCTATTGGACAATCAAATAACTGTTACAACAATTACATTTCAATTAACTGAACACGTTCATACTCAATATATCCTCCTTACTGTATTATATTTATGTATAATGTCATTCATTTTACATTAAGTCCCTGTTAAACTTACATTAATTTCTCACTGCCCAGTTCATTTATTATTAAATACTTGCTCATTCAAGCAATTGTCACAATTAACCAATCATGTAGCAGCAGCACAATGCATACACTCATGCAGTAACACACACACACAACAGTCTATATAGATTACACAAACAAACAGAAAGCCTTGTTGGTGAGAGAGGTCAGAGGAGAATGGTCAGACTGCTTGGAGCTGACAGGAAGGCTACAGTAACTCAGTATGTGGTGGTCAGTGATTGAAAAGTGAAACTAAAATGTCTTTGACTCCCTCTAGTGGTAACTGCTGTATGGTTTTAATCCTGACTAGTAAGGGGTGGATTCTTCAATACATCCAACCAATGATTTGCTCCTTCACATCCTGCACGATAATGCAGTCTTTAAAAAGCAGGAACAATCTGCTGAAGCAGTCATGTGTTTTACACAGTCAAGACTTAAGAGAATAAAATAATGAGTCAGTACATGGAAGTGAAGGAGAATGATTGGATCATGGATGAAACATCACTACATGTGAGAGTTTCCTTAAATCCCTGTAATATTTTATTAGACCTGATATCTATCATGTGATTTGTTGTAGAATAGTTTTAAATGTAAGCTGATATAGGGAATAAAACATGAGGAGCTTTAGTTGAGCCCACAAATAGTTTTCTCTCTGAATATCACATTTTCCTTCATAACACACTAATGATGTCTAACAGCCAGATGTTTTTTCTTTTCCATGAGAAATGAATTATAAAATCTTGTACACAAATGATACTGTAACTACTACATACTGTTTCATTGTGGACTCAATTACAGAGTGAAACCCCAGAACTGCAGAACTTTTATTTTGAAAGATGTCCGGAAGTACTAGTTACAGGCTTGTTCCTGCTTGTACTGCTTGTAGTTTCTCTGTTTGGAAAGTGTATATTATTCTCTTTTTTATTATATATTAAGATATTGTGGTGCACTTTGAGACTATTTGTACATCACAGACACTGTAAATAAACATCCTTACTCTGATATTTTATTACAGCTGAGTCATCATTCTTGTACAGAGAGTCTTCACCAACATAACATATCTGTCACTCCTCTACAAAGGTGTAGCAAAGGGCTGTGTCAAAGTCTGGTCTTAAGTATACTGCTGGACAGGTTCAGGAAATCCAGGTTAATCATCCTGGAGAAGTCTGTAATTTGTTCTCCTGCTATCACTGTGTGCACCACTGCTGCCCTCTGCTGGCTGCTGTCGGTGTAGCATGGTCTCAGAGTAACAAACAGGATTTAATGTTAATTAATACAGTAAAATATACAAGAAATTATTTTCATGTTACAGTTTTTCATTAGAAGAAGTGTGTGATGTTCTTCACTGCAGACACCTAGCAACAATTCACCTCAATTCTGTAGACCGTGTTAGTGCTCATATACAACACTGATTTAGGTCTAAGCTTGATTTACAAACCTCTAACCCTGACTGTCTTACTCCCTCTGCCAGGACTGGGAAGAAATGCACTTATGATGATGTTGTCTAGCAGAGTTTTACACTGAAACCAACTGGGGAAGAATAGGCTGTTTCAGGTGGGGAAGAAAGGAAAAAAAATGGGGAAGAAGGAAAAAAGAGAAGAAATGAGAGAAAAGAGAAGAAAAGAAAGAAAGGAAGAAAGCAAAGGAGAAGTGCTTGTTTCCAGACAAACAATTGCTCTTATTTTTTTTATTTAAAAATAAGGTTTATTATTCAACACGGAATAATAAGCAGCCAAACAGTGCACATTTAACATACAGGCAGTGCACATCAGTGCTGGATTTTGAGACATGACATGGACTAATACAAGACACGATACGTAAAAGACAACTAGATGAGCCAAGTAAAATAGGAGCACTGCTGGAATTGCCATGTGCAGCAAAATCTTGAATTGTTTAAATGTTAGTGATAATTATTTAGTGAGACTTAAATCATGGACAGTGGAATAATTCATTTTTAGAATGGGGGGGTTATTGGTTTGGAAATGAACTCATTTCATTAATCTTGCCTGATTTTGCTATTATTCTGTTTCATTTAGATGTTCAGTCATAAGATAAACTACTGGATTAGGGGTTTCTATTACTTTTCCTTGTAAGATGCTGGACTTTACAACCTATAGTTAAATGCAGTGTATCTGAAACAGACACACTTTAAGCAGAAACACATTTCAGAATGCACAAAACATGGAACTTTGAAGCAGACAGACCACAACAGCAGAAGATCACTCCTGTCAAACAGGAATTCAAGCCCAGAGTGGACACCGGTTTACCCAAACTGACCATTTGCATCTTGATTTTTTTCTGCATGATGCAGGTGGTAGGCTTAGAATTTGGCATCAACAAATTAAATGCATGCAACGTGCAAATATTTTCAGCTTCACTGTTCTGCCCTCCCTGAATGTGGGTGTCCAGTTTGGCCGATAGCTAAACAGATTCCCAATGAGAGACAAACGTAGCTGGTTCAGGCTGTTTATTTGACTTCCACAGAAAACACTGTAAAACTTAAACACACAGAAGAAAAGGATATATGAATCAAACATATCAAAATTGACAAGTTAACAGCACATTTAAATACCTACAAGAGTATGACATGTTTCTAATCACGGTCAAATGGTATTGAAAACATGCCATGATATGCTGAAACCTAGCCTGTTAGCTCAATGCTAATACACAATGGAATTTCCCATTAACGGTAATTAACATCTCGATCGTGACCAAACTACATTAAAATAATATAACATCTATCGCTATTCAAACTACTAAACAAGTCCTTAAACTGTGTACAACCCAATATTCGTACTTACAGGCATATAATTTCTCTCACAATAATAATTGTGATAATAATAATTCACAATAAAATATACATCTCCTAAGCCTAGTGACTAATGTTACTAGGTCAAATCTGGTGCTGCTTTATTAACGCTTAAATTATAATTACTCTCTATTGAGTTTTTTCTTCATTCTGAAAATGTTTGAGCTGTATGATCATTTATGATTCATTAGCAATTCTACAGAAAACCCAAGTGTAACTAATTTCAGTTAAAATATTGTCCTGATGCAGAGAGGACAAGACTGTGATGAATATGGATGAGTACACATGTACATTTGTGATCCTTATCTAATGATAAAAGGTGGAGAGGGTGTAAAGCGGTTCTAAACGAGCTGCTAGATTTATGTTATTGACTTTCAATTGTTCTTTATGCAGTAAATCACTAAATAGTAGATTAAAGCACCAATCAAGTGGTAAAGCATCAAACCAAAAAGTTGAGAGGTTATGTCATTATTAATGTTGCCTTGTCCCACTAAAATCTATGCTTATGAGAGCAATGGCCTTAGAGGAGCTCTGAAGAATTTCCCTGTGAACTGCAACAACAACCACAAGTTAAAAAGAAATGTGGGCGTGTCTTCAAACATATGTTGATAGAATTGTAAGACCCTCAGTCACACCTCCCCCTCTTCACCATCAGAGGGAAGCCTCACCCAAATACTGACACTTCCAGGTCACTCAGTTCACTTCCTGGTTTTAAGTCATTTAAGCCATGCATATGCTAAGTGTGAAGTTCTCCTGTGTTATCAAGCCTTGTTTCATTGTTCTTGTTTGCTTTCCATGGTTATGACCTAGTTTTTCTGTTTCCTGGTTTTGTGCTTTTTGGATTTCTGTATTGGATTTCTGTCTGCTACGTTAATTGCTGTTTTCTGCTCATTTGAACCCTGCCTGTTTCTGCCTCTGCCTCCCATATTGGATTATTTGCTAATGTTCTCCATTAAAATCTACACATGGAGTCTTCGATGCCTGTCTCAGTGTATGTGTTACAAGAATAATGTTCTTCCAGCTCATGTACACAGATTTACTTTCAGAGATTTTGTGAATGCATAATATCTCTATTCCACTTCCAATGCTTTATTAAAATAGGTATTGTGCATGCATAAAACTTTAATACAAACATTATTTAAGCTACAAACAAAGTCATATCAGGACATTTATGAACACAGTGAGATGAGTTACAAAGCATCAGGTCATATATATAAAATATAAATAGATAAAATTTGCAAAAGCAACATGAAATTTAAAAAGACAAAAAAGGAAATAATTCTTCATCTCAGTTAACTTTACTTTCATCTTAATTCGTTCATCAGTGAAGTTTTGTACATCAACAAGATTAACTTACTTTCTGTTAGAAAACAGTGACGGCCTTACAGACTTCACTCACGTTTCCAAAAACCAACCAAAAGCACTGAAGTGTAAGTATATGAGAAAAATAAAAATAAACATTATTGTTAAAATATGTAAATGAGCCACAAACATAAAGTAATGTACTTTCAGTGGAATTAGTATATGAGTAACAGAAAAATCTGTATTTTAGACTCTCGTTTCTGACCTTATTTTTCTTCTACTTGTATAGCATGTATCCAGGTGAAAGTGCATTAATAAAATTATATTTAATATGAATTATATATTTTTAAATGCTTTAAAATATGGTCACATGTATATATACAGAATGAGTATAAAAAGAGTAAAAACTTGCATATAGGCTGTACTGCTGTGTACAGGAAGGGGATGAGGAGACTCTACTGCTGTGTACAGGAAGGGGATGAGTAGACTCTACTGCTGTGTACAGGAAGGGGATGAGTAGACTCTAGTGCTGTGTACAGGAAGGGGATGAGTAGACTCTAGTGCTGTGTACAGGAAGGGGATGAGTAGACTCTACTGCTGTGTACAGGAAGGGGATGAGTAGACTCTACTGCTGTGTATAGGAAGGGGATGAGTAGACTCTACTGCTGTGTACAGGAAGGGGATGAGTGGACTCTACTGCTGTGTACAGGAAGGGGATGAGTAGACTCTACTGCTGTGTACAGGAAGGGGATGAGTGGACTGTACTTTCTGAGAAAGCTCAGATGCTTTAATGTTTGCAGTAAGATGTTGGAGATCTTCTACCAGTCTGATGTTGTGAGTGCTGTCTTCTTTGCAGCATTATGCTGGGGAGGCAGCATTAGAGCCGGAGAAGCAAGGAAGCTGAACACACTGATAAAGAAGACTGGCTCTGTACTGGGATGCTCCCTCAACTGTTTTGATGTGATTGTGGAAAAGAAGACACTAAACAAACTAATGTCCATCCTGGACAATGCATCACATCCCCTCCATGACTTATTGGTCAAACAGCTGCAGCAAGGACCGGTACAGGAGAATAGTTCATCACTGTACCAGGATGTTATTGTGTCTGTTCCTTAAATAAGTGCATTGGGCTTCTGTTGGTGGGATTCTGTTTACTGCACTGCTGCTAATCACTATATAATTACACTGATGCAGATTATTGTGGATGATCATATCTACTTTGCTGTATATCTGTTGTTGCAACTTGCACTGGTGTATACAGTTATATTTTATTTATTTATTAATATTTATAATATTATAGATTGCATTTATTTTATTATTCATAATGATTTCTTACTGCATATGCTATTCTTTTGCTGCTGCTGTAATTTGTGAATTTTCCTTTTAGATTATTATAATATATTATTATTATTATTATTATTATTATTATTATTATTATTATTATTATTATTATTAATAATAATAATAATAATAATAATAATAATAATAATAATAATAATATTATTATTATTATCTATCTGATATCTGTTTGATAACTGTAGCTTCATCAGAACAGACACATGGCTCACTGCAGAGAGAAAGAAAGAGACAATAAATACATTTATAAATCCATTTCTCCTGATATTGCTGTCACTGATGTTACAAACTAGTTAACTTGTTAACTGTGGCAATTAAAATGTACAAGTCCTCCCTTGAAGTGTTGGACATTTTCATGAGCAATAATTAATAATGGCTGCTATAGTAATTATACACCTTTCATTCATGTTACAATTTTTCCTTTATCTATCAAGTACAATACAAATTTACCATTATCACTTCTTAAAATTATCACCAATTTACAATCTGTGTGTGCAATACTACAGTTCAACACTATTATTTGTACAGTGTTTCTACTTATTTGTTCTATTTTATGGTTTATATAATGATGTATATATTTCTTTCTTTCTCTCATATTTTATTAAAGCAACTGTAACATGCCAAAGAATTTCCCCCTGGGATTAATAAAGTTCTATGAATCTTGAATCATAGACTGAGGCAACAAATCAGTTAAGTTATTTCCTTTGTCAGTATTTTGTATGTTCGTAGTTAACTATGCCTTAACTGTTCATGTAGACTGAGATGATGGAAAATGATCTAGACAGCTTCCAAATGAACATGGATGAACTCTTACAGATTCTGTGAGGTGGATTTTGTCTACATGGATACTGTAACTGCTAGATAACAAAATCTCCCTAATGCACCTTTTAAAACCTTTCTTACTTCATGGTGTTTGGTTTGTCTTCTAGAATTCATGCTGTAAATATCATGAGTCTTACCTCCATGTTGTGCTTCACCGCTGAGTAGACAGTATCATCAGTCACACTGGCCTTTTCTAGTGGAAATCAGATATCATGAATTAATTTACTGATATATTTCAATGGATCTAAATTATTAAACAGAAAATGATAAACAATTAAAATACATTAGACTACAGCAGTGTTTAATTCAGAAGGTGTTGATTAATTTTCTATAACAGCAGCTCTGACAGAAGTGCAGCTATAAATCACAGGTCTACATAAATGTGCTCATTCTAATAGATTACAATTTCTTTAGTGGGATATGTTGTTATTATTCAAAAGCATGTAATATGGACTCTTAAGCATGCAATATGGACTTTTGTGTAATTAGTTTATTTAACATTTAACAAGGACTGTTAGTGTCAGCTCTGTGTTAAATTTAAGACATTTTCTGACATTTCCAAGACAGAGGACTTTATGCTCTACAACAGGACAGATAGCAGATTTGGTCCTATTCACTTTAAGTAGCTGGTAAGGGAATGACTGTTTATACTGTACATGCTGTAAAATTAAATAAGGAAGCTGCTGTGGTTGAACACTTAGGGATGTGCTGTAATGGGAAATCACCTTCAGTGTAAGAACTCTGAAGCTGTAACTCTGCTTCATCACACCACACTGTCACTGATTATTTTCCTACACCAGCATTTGTTACATAAAACAAGAGAAGTGTGCAAGTAATCTTTTACACCTTTTTGCTAATTATGCTTTACCTTTCATTCTCTTTGCTTTTTTCATTGGTTTTATTTGGATCTCAGCATAAGTCACATCAGCATCAGCTCCTGCAGTAGAAGAGAACAAAACCATCCAATGATCTTTAGCTTTTTTATACATCAGTTATAACTTAAGATCAGTCTCCAGATTATGACCTCAGCTTGGATGCAGTTTATTAATGTAACAAATTATATGCTGAAGACTTCAAGTGTAATTTGCTAACTTTAGTTATTAATATATTTAATGTTGAATCATTAAAAATACTCTACCATTGTTCCTGTTTGTCTTCTTTTTCACCTGTGTGTAAGTGGCTTTATTGTTCTCAGCTGCAGCTTCACCTGAACACAGTGCAGTGTGTTAATCTCTATAAGACACTTCTGTACTTTACTGTATAGAGTTAATCTATAGTTAAATGACAATGCAAGAGGAAATGTCTGAAATAAAAAAGTTATCTGACCTTTTTTTCTTTTGTAGGACAACAGCAGGATCATTAAGATCAGTAAAGTGATAAACAAAAATCCCAAACCCACAACCAGTACTAAAAAAACAACATTGGATGCACATCTGGAACTATAACCTGAGAATGAAGAGAGACAAACAGCAGAATTTCAGCAATTAAACATAGAATATATGATATTAAAAACTTATATTCACTTATACTTATAAACTTATATTTATATATATATAAACTAATATTCTATTTTAAATTATTCTATTTTTAAATGATTTCTCACGTCTGACTGAGATCCAGCTTTTGGGTGACTCTCCTCTCTCTGGGTGTTTACAGTGGTAGAAACCTTCATCTGACTTTGAGACAGTTTGGATGATCATCTCTCCTGTAGTCTGGTTCTGGAGAACTGATCCATCTTTATAGAAATCAGCTCGGAGGTTTGAGGGGTTTGGGTTGTGACACAAACAGCGTAGAGTCAGAGGATGTCCCTCAGTCACAGGATGGACAGGACTCTCCAGGATCACATCACCATCTAGAACACAGAAAATCACAAACAAGGAAATCCACACACTATGATGTGTCTGTAGATAATAAATAAAAGTTCTCTAATTTATCTGTATATAACGTAAAACCCTTTAAACCTGTGGAGTCTGCAGATATTTAATTCAAGTCTGCAGAAAACTGCCTACACTAGCTCATGAGAAAACATTCAACTGAATTATGGATTCATCAGAACAGATATACATGATGCTCATTTACTGTACTAGTATGTACTACTAGCCTAGATGTATTCATACTCAGAACATTTTTCTTTTCCTTTAACATTAAACACACTACATGAAGACTCACCATGCACTGTGATGTTGACAGGATTACTGTTTTCTCCAGATTCAGACTCACACCAGTAAACTCCAGTGTAGGATGTGGAGAGGAAGCTGATGTTACATGTAGATCCTGTAACTGATCCCCAGTGTGAACAATCTAACACTCTCTCACTGTGTGTGTATCGTCTCACTGTCCATCCAGTAGAGTTACTCTGGTCCTCACAGCTCAGCGAGAGAGAGTCATTAGTAAAGTGTTGAGTTCTGCTGGGATTGATGATCAGAGAGACTGGAGGAGATTCACCTTAAATGCAGAATAAATTACTAATTTAGAGCAAAATACTGTTTTATTATTCCATAGGATTGTACTATAAATGATTAGGCAATCAGAGCAGTGCATTGGCTTACAGTACCAAAAAATGCAAGGCACAGTGGGATACTGTACACTAACAATGACATCAGAAAAATTACCCAATGTCAAGGGGTGGAGACAAATCATGGCAATAATCTCTACCAGCATTTAGGACTCTACATGCCTTATACTATGAGAAAATAAATGCTGCATTAATCTGCTCTTACATTCACACTTTTATATTCTACACCAGTGATCCATAGTGGCTGTGGATTGCTGTACTGTGAGTGAAGGGCTGGTTCTCCTCTCTCTCCTCTGCACATATAAACTCCTGTGTGATTAAGAGCAGCAGGACTGAGAGTGTATTTGCCTCCAGATCCTCTGCTGCTGTCTGAGAGGAGCTCCACATACACGCTATAGCCACCATTATTATTTATTCCAGTTAAGCCGTCTCTGTAGGGAACAACTGTGTACCAGCTGAATGTCCAGTCTGTAGAGGAGTCTGTAACCTCACAGCTTAGAGTCACTGAGTCTCCTTCAGTCAGCCAGCTCTGTGGAGATACACTCACTACTGCCTGTGGTCTCTCTGTTACACAGGAAATACAAACTATTTCTTTTTCTAGTTTTACTTAATACACAGTAAGAAGCTTTACATGAATGTCTAATTGCACATTTTCATGTCTCCATAAATCCTCACACACTCCAAATCTAGATCCAGTTAAACTATACTGAACAGTGCAGGCTGTAATCTTTATGGAACTAATGAATATCTTTGCACTTCCATACTTGTGATTATGCCACTGGTAGAAGAAAAAAACAGCAAGAGGTGGGAATGAGGTGATGTTTGTGCGATTTTCAGAATAATTTGCCAGCAGTCATGGTTTCTTACAGAAACACATTTACAACACAATCCTGTTTACAAAAGCCCAACTATGGAATGATTAATAGTTACAAATATGAACTATGGATAAAATACCAATAATGTATAGTTATAGGAGTGTGACTATACATCTAAATTGCAGAGTCATTGAAGCATGACTCACAAACACAAATTAATTTGTACCGACAGTTGCCGCTGCCAGAAAGCCTCCTAGTGTTCTGGCAGGGAATTATCCAACCATCTCAACATTACCCCCCTTCAAGGTGCGGCTCCTGATGCCCCAGCCCAGAAACATGCCTGATAGACTGAAAGGGCAATGATCCTGGCAAGGAGCAGAGAGGAGTGAGAAGCGCAGCAAGGGCAAAGGAGGGGAGCCAGGGCCCCGGCGAGGTCAAGGGGAAAACGAAAAACATGGCGAGGCACATGGGGGAAGCAAGGGACATGGTGGCAAAGCTAAAAGGCCCCTGAGGGACATCCAAAGTTGAGGTGTAGGGCCAAGTGATGTCCTTGGCCAAAAAGAAAGCCTGGCGAAGTCCAAGACAGAGTAATATCATGACCCAAAAATCTGCTTCAAAGGCTTCATGTGCCAGCCCAAAGCTATCCCGCTGGGTCTGTATATGGCTGAGTCCTTCTGTCACAGACAGGGTGCCTCCACAGAGCCAGATCAGACCCAAATGCACGGATAGCAGCCAGTGGGGATAATTAACTTTATTTTAGTGCTGAGACCTCATCATTTTTGTGTGCCTCTTCTGTTCTTGGGATTTTGTTTTGTGTTGTTATTGTTCAGTTTTCTCCCCAGTGTTTCCTGTGTATGCGTTTATGTAAAATAAAGTTAAATTGCATTTGTGTCTGATCTGGCTCTGTGGAGGCACCCTGATTTGTGACAATTTTCATATAAAAGCATGTGCTGAATGTAGCCAGGGAGGTGGCTATTAGTAGAGGGTGTGGTCATGTAGGTAGTTTGTTGGTCTTTTTAAGCAGGCACCTGAAAGAAGGCCTGGAGACAGGTCTGATCTTTTGTGTGGAAGCATCCCGTTTGGTAGCACTTTTTTTGTTCGTTTGAGCATGCACGTGATCTGGATGAGCAGGTAGGCTAAATGAAGATCAATTGTTTGGCTTCACATTCACAAAGCCTTGTTTTATTAAATTAGGGTGTTATGTTTTTAATGTAGATGCAGACATTGTGGATTTGCCCGTCTTTGGTCGCTAATCCTCCTTTGATCCTGAATACCTTCAGAAAGTAGTTTGGGATTGATGGCTGTTTTGCAGGTAATTGTAGAGGGTTTTATATAGTGTCTGGAAGTGTTTTGTTTTTATTATCCTAATTTAAAGATTAAATTTAAGATTAATTTAAGAGATTAAAATAAAAGTTAAATATTGTATCCTTTTTTTTTAATATTAATTATTGTTGTTAATTGTGTTTGTTTTTGTATTAGGTTTAGTTGATCACTGTTCCTCCTGTGTTTTGTTGTGTTGCATTTCCTCAGCTAGCCAGTCTCTGCATGTATGCGCTGTAGGCCTCCAGTGCAACTAAGACTTTATGATTGTTTTGAACTAGACTGGCTAGCAGGGTGTTTTTCTTTTGTTTTTTTCCTTTTGTTTGTACATCACTTCCCAGCCTCAAGTTGCTAGCCAACCTATGTACTCTGTGTGCAATACTGATGCTTTAAAGCATATTAACTATTCATTTTCATGAGGATTATGTTTGTAGTAAAATTAACATTTGGTTTGGAATGAGTTGTGTTTTATGTGAAATTGTTTTTTTTTTTTTCCTTTGGATTGTTCTGTGTGGAGAAGCTGGGATTGTATTGTGTTAGAGTTTATAGAGGGTTGGCTGGCTAGTAATATATCTTTTTTTCGAGGAGGGTTTGATTTCATTTATTTTGGTATTAATAAACAATCTATGAAATTGAGTATGGGTTTGTTTTTGTGTACACTTTTGTCCTCGGGTTACACAATGATTACAATTTAATTTATTAATCAATGACACTTTACTTTTCATTCAACTAGATATGTTTACTGTTGTCTGCAAAATTAGTTAGTACCTGTGCTTGTCAGATACGTGTGTAGAAGTTTATTTATTTAGAAAAGAAACTATAAAACCGTGACACAAAATACAAATCAAAAACAGACACTAGATGAGGGCTGTGGCAAAATAAACACACAAGAGTAACAACAGTTGCAAGAGTAAGACATGGTGAAACAAAGGGGTTTAAATAGACAGACAACTCAATGGTGAAACTGAAAACAGGTGAATCCAGACACATTAGAGCAACAACCAAAGACAGGGGCAGACAAGACATGAATCAGAATTATTTAAACATTCTGGAATGAAATTGAATGACAGTAATTAAGCAATATTTTTCTTACCCCTTCTAACAAACCTGTGATGAAAAGAGAAAAGAATGACGACATACCTCTCACTGTAATCTTGACAGGATCACTGAGCTGTGTGGAGTAGTTTTTCCTGAATGCCCAACACTTGTACTCTGTTTCTCCTGCATTATTGACTGTCACTTTAAGTGTGTTTGATTGTTCACTGTTCAGATTCTGTAACCACTGATTATTTTTGTACCAGAGAAACTCCCATCCAGTCCCCTGCTGCAGCTCACAGCTCAGAGTGACGGTGTCTCCAGTGTAGACGGAGCTCTGAGGATTCACTCTCACAGTCGGTTTGGGTCTTGCTGTTGGTATGAAATGATGAAGGAGTCAGAGCTGCTTTTCACTTGACAACATAAGCAGTAGATTCACTGTGTCTAACATGCAGTATGCTTTGTGTCAAACATTTATATTTAACATTTGATACAAGATGTTACAGATGTATGTTTTCTTACATGGCTGGTATTCAATATATTCTTTTATGAAACAAAAAAAATGTATTGGTTTCTACAAATACTGTAGTTGCTGATTTGAGATTGTAAAAAAGCAAAATATTGACATTTCACAGTAAATCCATAACAGAGGACTTTTTCAAAAAATCTACAGCCATGCTGTGTTTCCAATGAGAACTGAACTGTGCTGGACACAGACACACTCACACAACTGAGAACTGCTTTCAACAGAGATTTATACTGTGCTGGACACACACACACACAAATTGTCCTGTTTGCAATGTCACTTTACATTACACTTTATATTGATCCTGTTTACATGTTAATTTTAATATTTGCACTCACTGTCAACACTATATGTGTCTATATGTTGTTTGTCTGCACTGTCTTGTCTCATCATCCTGTGCACCTTTGATTCATGTATAGTTTTTTGCACCTTAAGTATAGTTTAGTTTTATCTCTATGTTTAGTTCTATGTTTGTCTGCGTCACTGTACTTTGTCTTTGTGTAGCACCTTTGGTCTAGGAGGAACTTTGTTTCACTTCACGGTGTACTGCATCAGCTACATATGGTTGAAGTGACAAAGCTTCTTTGACTTTGACCTACCAGCTGGGGCAAACAGTCTTGAATGCATCATCTCACATTTCACAGCCTGTTAAAAGGTAAGTACCCACTAGTACTTTCTAATCCTTCTACACTTGCTGTTCAGAAGGACTAGCCTTTTGTTGCTTTTACTGGTAGAGTCCCCAGTCAGGCAGAGACCAGCTAGGTGGAGTCCAGCTAGGGCTTTGCTTTTGGGGCAGTCCCCACTGAGCTTAACTCAAAACATTGGAAAGTTTAATATTGCACAGCCTGATGACATGGGCACTGCGTTATGATGTTGTGAAGTAAGAGGGGAAACAACGAAAAAAACCTCATCAATTCTTTGTTTTAGAACTTTTTCTGCAATCCACATAAATACCTTTTATTTTGTTTATTGAAGATTTTGGTTGTATTGCACCAACAATCTGCACATTGTTTTGTCTGGTTTAAGGACATTGTCAATTTTTGTGTATTGAAAACGTGGATGTTTCTTTTCCCACAGGGTAACTAATGTGAAGTTGTTTGTTTAATGTTCATTGTATTCTACTGTATTTCTACATGTTTTGATATTGCATCCTCCGGGAAGGAGGGTGATGTAATGAGAGAGGGGTAGATTGTAGCAGGCATGGAGGGTGTTGCTCTCCTCCCAATTATAGGCCTTTTGCTCAATAAATGTTACAAGCTGTCCATATTTTCAAGTCCATCATCTTTATTTAAAGCAATCCCCTGGCAGCTAAACTGCATGCCTTACAAAACTATTTAAGTGTAAAACTATTTATTCAAATCTGATGTTGCAGCCATCCTTTGATAAGTGTTATAAAAACTGCATTAATAAAGAAAGAACAAATTATTAAATTGTGCACCTTCTCAGCACCAAAACAAATCAAATCTGCAGACAATATAAAGGATAAACTATGTATAATCACCTTGAGCCTGGGCCACTGGTATAAGTGAAGTCATGACTAAAAAGGGAACAGAACCAGAACATGATGTAAATAAGACATACAGTCTGTTAATGAAAACAGCACATTTTAGAGACACACAGAACCTACAAGAGTAAATCATATTCAAGAAATCTAAACTACCATCTGTAAGAAAAAAACATTTTAACCTCTATAAATAATAAATAAACAAAAATTACAATAATTTATACAAAGGTCACTATTTTGCTCATGAAGTTGTTTTTCACTTTATTGCACAAAGCAGATATTATCATTAATGAAATGCAGTAATCATAGATCTGGATGAATGGCAAAGAATTAACAGCATTATTATTATTATTATTCCTTCTGGTCATAAATGAAAAGCACAACAAGCACCAATAGAAACACACTTGAAAAGATTCACACTGCTGCAGCAAAGGTGGAGACAGTTTAACTATATCTCCATTTTTCTCAGTTGTTTTAGTGTAAGGTCTTTTGTATGTCTTTTGAGATTGAGTTGGGTTGAATATTTTAAATAAACTTGTAAGTTCTGGTTAATTGTATTACATCCAATAGAGTTTAAAAAAAAGGTGTGTAAAGCTGCTCTACTTTAGGCTGGATGACTTCTTGTTGACTCTCAACTGTCCATTATGCAGTAACTCAAACACTAGATGGTCCATTAAAGCACAAGTCAAGTGTTAGCCTTAAACCAAAAAGTTTATTTAAGTGCTATTTAATTAATGTTGCCCAGCCTGCTGAGATTTTTCTGAACATTTTACTTATGTTTTACTAAACCTTTACTTTAGTTTTACTTAAGCTTAAGCATTATAATAGCAGCATAAATATCATTATAGAGAGTAAACATATGATTTATCATCAAATATTAGGTAATAATAAATTAGTCCTTTGCACAGAAAGAACACCCAGGGCTACCACATCTAATACCATATCTATTTTTGCAAAAAAGCTAGATAGCAGTAACCAGTCTGACTGAGGATGTGCACTAGACATTGTGTTCTTAGGAAGAGTGCTAGCTACAGCAGTAGGTGAGAAGAGCAGCCAGCAGATGCAAGAGTAGGAGAAGAGTTTATGCCAAAAATAACCCCAGCAACAGAGGAAAGTGTAAGTCAAAAGGTCATGCAGTATGCAGGCAAGCAATATACTGACACAGCAAAGTAGAGCATTAGCTAAAAGCAAAGGAGTACATCTAATAAAATAAAACTTATCTATTTAGATTAAACAAGAATAATCTGCCAGATTCTGTTACAAAGCAGGTTTGGAGCTGAATGTGCAAAGATTAAGAAAATAAGGTGCTTATATATGCACATAGTTTTAGCAGAGGCCTAATAAAAGATTTGAATCCAAATAAATAAGATTTTATTTGCTTATAGCAAAAGATAATTAGAAAAGCAGAAATTTCCCTAAGAAGTCATAAAGCTCTGTCTCCTTCCATATGCTTAGCTATGTTTAGCTTTCTGAAGGTATTCAGGATCAAAGGAGGATTAGCGACCAAAGGCAGGCAAATCCACAATGTCTGCATCTACATTAAAAACATAACACCCTAATTTAATAAAACAAGGCTTTGTGAATGTGAAGCCAAACAACTGATCTTCATTTAGCCTACCTGCTCATCCAGATCACGTGCATGCTCAAACGAACAAAAAAAAAGTGCTACCAAATGGGATGCTTCCACACAAAAGATCAGACCTGTCTCCAGGCCTTCTTTCAGGTGCCTGCTTAAAAAGACCAACAAACTACCTACATGACCACACCCTCTACTAATAGCCACCTCCCTGGCTACATTCAGCACATGCTTTTATATGAAAATTGTCACAAATCAGGGTGCCTCCACAGAGCCAGATCAGACACAAATGCAATTAACTTTATTTTACATAAACAAACGCATACACAGGAAACACTGGGGAGAAAACTGAACATAGCTTAGCTGTGTTAAAACACAGGTGTTTCTGGGGTGTACTCATTTTTTCACATGTCTGTAGCATTCACTGAATGACTCACTGAATAAATCATCTGATTTATTCATGTTGAACTGTCATGTGTCTGCGTCAGTAACATACAATACACCACTGCAGCTTTCAATGAATGTGCAGCGTATGTTAAAATGGAAAAGTTTTTAAAACTAAAGGCATCACAAACTGTGAGAAGTCTTCAAGTCAAAACAACAAAATCTAAAAAGGAGCCAGTCCTACCTTGATCTTGGATTTATTCAAGGAATATTATATTTATTTAAGGAAGTCCCTTAATGTATTTTATGCTTAGAAAAGTTGTCAAGTGCTAGCATGAAACCTTCAAAACTTAAACGGCACCTCACAACAAAACATTCTGCATACAACAAAACATTATGCCAATGAAGGGTGATCGTGTGGTCTGCAAAAACTGATCAAAGGCACAGTCAGCATCACATAAAAAGAACTGCGAGCCTCATTTTTAGCCACATATTGAATCGCAAATAATTGCTTATAAATAATCACTAGTAAATTTCCCTTGCTTACTTTTAAGCATGAAGTAGTTTTTTAAACACAATTTTTCAATTCTTGAAATTTGTGTTGCATGTCTTTGTAAATAAGTAGAACTCAGTTCTAAGTTATTCAGTTTTTCTTGAAACTTTCATACTAATAAAACTAATTCTAATAAAACCACTGCCTAGCCTTCCAAGGCAGTGGATGCTTTCATGCATACTATACTCAGATTTATAATTAATTAAATGAGATATTTTATATTTAAATTTTATATAAGATTTAGTAAAGTAATAATTTTATATTCCCAGTAATGATAATAGTATAGTGTTCGTAATAAAGTGGCTAGTGAGGATATGGCCAGAGACCATTCACTCTGAACACACAAAAGTTTTTTATGTTCCCCTGGTTATTTTCGCACCTCCTCCCCTTTATCACAATTGAACTTGCACCACAACATGAAAATAGAAATAAACCACATCCGCGAGCTGCTCTCTGCTCTCAGGCCTCTGACATGGTCACTGCTCTGTGTGTCCAGGACTAATGAGACGTGTTTGTTTCTGCACAAATATTGTTCTTATTATTTGTTACACAGAAACATAAATAATAATTAGTGACTTTTTAAGTGCTGTGTATTATTTTGATATTAGTGTGTATTATACTGAACTTGATGTACTGAGTTTCTCTGCACAGACCATAATAGTAACAAAAATAGAAATGTAGGTTATAAGGCATTTTCTCTGTAAGTCTAGTTAATGCTAACATGGTTTTATTCAACCCTTTCTGTATACGGGAAACACCACCAGAAGACGACCATCAGGTACAGACTTCAGTTTTAAACTCGCTCTACTTGTACTCTTACCTGTTGAACTATCATAGTTACTGAGAGTAGTTACACATCAAACTAAACCCTTCTCATAAAAGATATGGAGACACTGATCCAACTGAGCAGTCATGCTGAAGTACACACAATGTCCTAATCACACAATAAGATCATCACTCAGGACATTCAGACTGCAGATGAACAACTTTATACCCCACCACTCACTCTAATGAAGACACAAAGAGAACATTTACTCACAGAGCATCACAGAGAGTGGACTGAGCTCCATCCTGTCCCTCTGATGACTGACTGACTGACAGACAGAGCAGAGGTGTGTGTTAAAGCGTTACCACTTTACCACTTCCTGTGTTGAGAGAGAGCAAGAGCGAGAGAGCGAGAGCGAGAGAGAGACCTCATCATCTGACTATGATCCCTCTTGAGTGTAGATAATTGGTTTGATATTTGACCCTCTGGATAGGAGTTTTTATTTTTTTATTTTTTACGTCTAGGGACGTGTACAACAGGTGCATGAATTAAACATATGAACAATTAATTTATTTCAAATATTGTTATTGTCAGTTGTGGTGTGTGGTTGTCTGTCATAGCATAATGTTCATATTGCTGTTATAGTGTACTGTCCAAGTTGTTTGATTCTTTGACAATTGTTCTTGAATCTTTCAAAAACTAAATTAAAATAAAAACCTAGTCAATGCCATCCTCCTATGAAAATGTAATCATAACTATCGAGTTCGTGAAAGTAGAATTGCCGTATATAGCGGTCCCTCGCGCATGCGCAGTTCAGATCAGACGGCGGTTCCCCTCCATGCTCGAGTCTCCTGCTTGTAGTCCATGTGATGTTCTGTTCTTGTCAGGACCGTGTTACAGCAAGACAAAAGTCACAACTCATCCAGATAGTTGAAGACACTTAAGGTAAGATCAACTAAGTTCCGATTATAAATGTACTTAGTGTTAGCTTTATATTGTAGACTTCTGGAAGAAAGTATGTCCGGGGGCGGGGCTAGGGGGAAACAGATCCCCAAACAGAGTTGGACACAACACCGGCATTACTTTTGAAAACTGCCACAGCAGAAGAAAATCCTCACAACTGTAACGTTAGCAGAAGAGACTGAACAAGCTTTGTCTAAATAACTAAGCGCTAGGCAACTAACACGTATAATTTAATTGATTTCACATTAAGACACTATAAAACCTATAAAGCTTCACTTTATTAGAATTTAAATAATTTACATTAAAGATTAACACACTGAGTAACTGTGTTGTAAACAAGCAAAATATCTTAATGTACATTAATTTCTCACTGTCTTTATTATTGTTATATACTTATTGGTGCCAATCATGTAGCAGCAGCACAATGCATACTCTCATGAGGTAACACACACACACACACCAGTCTATATAGATTACACAAACAACAGAAAGCCTTGTTGGTGAGAGAGGTCAGAGGAGAATGGTCAGACTGCTTGGAGCTGACAGGAAGGCTACAGTAACTCAGTATGTGGGGGTCAGTGATTGAAAAGTGAAACTAAAATGTCTTTGACTCCCTCTAGTGGTAACTGCTGTATGGTTTTAATCCTGACTAGTAAGGGGTGGATTCTTCAATACATCCAACCAATGATTTGCTCCTTCACATCCTGCACGATAATGCAGTCTTTAAAAAGCAGGAAAAATCTGCATCAACAATATATATCAGATGAATAGACAGGTGTGTACTCACATTAATACACAAACACATTACACAGAACATTAATAATGACCATAGACGATCATTTATAGACGTCTTCCTGTGCACTACACTGAAACTGGAACGTATGGAAACAACATTAGTTTCTATGACAGGCTTTCTGACAGTTTTAATGTGTATGTTTGTATAAGGCTAGAGTTTTAACTTCACCATATTGATGTGCTGAAATGTGTTATATTCACCTGCTCTCAGTGTGTGTCTCGTCCCTGCAGCAGATTATAACTTCTTTTTATTATAATAGGAACAATCAAATAAGTCCATTTATTGACCTCCACCTTACTGCTACACCTGTACAGGTATGTTAACTCTCACAGATGTTTTGTGTATGTTTTTGATGGTTTTGCGATTTAGCTCGTGGATTACTAATAGCTTAATGGAGGATTTATCCTTTTATTTATTTTTTTCTCGGAGTAATACAGTTTACATAATTTCACCATTTTAATACACATAGCACTATTCCTGATGTAAATGGGAAAGGGTAAAAAGTGTTTTTAATCCCCAGACACATGAAAATGTTTATGTAATTTTCATTTTTTTTTACACCCCAATAAGCATCTGTAACGGTGTGTAAATAAGTTAAAATGTTAAATGTACCTGTAAAGTTCCTACATAAATGTGCACAGCGCCCTCTATCTGTTGAATGATGGTATATTGGAGTGAAATCCAGGGTTTCTCACAGCAGGTTTAATGGGACATGCTGTGGGTAAGCTGTGTGATTTGAGTGGTTCAGAGATTTATCAGGAAAAGTGAATAAAACACAAAAATTACTCTTCTGCTATCAAGTATTTCTGTACATATTTCTGTACATATTACATATTCTGAACATATTATGGTCACATGACCTACTAATGATTGTGTGTGCAGACACAAACCCTACAAGTGTTTATAATAAACCTCAGAATGATCAGGACAAAAAAAAAAAAAGAAACACCTACTATCCCTACAAGTTTCTTTAAACTACTTATTGTTTGTTGTTTACTTCTAGGCCATGAGTTTACAGTGTGCTGGAAATAAATGATTATAGAAATACAGGGGTTGGACAATGAAACTGAAATGCCTGGTTTTAGACCACAATAATTCATTAGTATGGTGTAGGGCCTCCTTTTGCGGCCAATACAGCATCAGTTCATCTTGGGAATGACAGATACAAGTCCTGCACACTGGCCAGAGGGATTTTGAGCCATTCTTCTTGCAGAATAGTGGCCAGGTCACTACATGATGCTGGTGGAGGAAAACGTTTCCTGACTCGCTCCTCCAAAACACCCCAAAGTGGCTCAATAATATTTAGATCTGGTGACTGTGCAGGCCATGGGAGATGTTCAACTTCACTTTCATGTTCATCAAACCACTCTGTCACCAGTCTTGCTGTGTGTATTGGTGCATTATCATCCTGATACACGGCACCGCCTTCAGGATACAATGTTTGAACCATTGGGTGCACATGGTCCTCCAGAATGGTTCGGTAGTCCTTGGCAGTGATGCGCCCATCTAGCACAAGTATTGGTCCTAGGGAATGCCATGATATTGCAGCCCAAACCATCACTGATCCACCCCCATGCTTCACTCTGGGCATGCAACAGTCTGGGTGGTATGCTTCTTTGGGGCTTCTCCACACCGTAACTTTCCCGGATGTGGGAAAGACAGTGAAGGTGGACTCTTCAGAGAACAATACATGTTTCACATTGTCCACAGCCCAAGATTTTCGCTGCAGGCACCATTGAAACAGACGTTTGGCAATGGCACGAGTGACCAAAGGTTTGGCTATAGCAGCCCGGCCATGTACATTGACTCTGTGTACATTGACACTATGTTCAAATCTGATTATGTTGATGTTTAGAATAATAAATAAATGTTCTGGAAAAGGAATATTTTATCAAACTTATTTAAATAGCTGAGATGTTAAGGTTGTCGCACACAGCCGCTAGATGGCGCCGGGAGCTCATGCAGTGCTGCCGGAAGTGACACGTGCATGAAATCAACGTATTTATAAATGCAGCATTTTGTTCAGTAATTGTTTAAGGACATTTCATGTTTTCAGTCTTTATACAGTCCATAAAGCAGCTGGGATTACTATCCAGTATCCACTCATCCACTACTTATACAGTTGGGACTCCACAGAGGCCTCAGTCACTGTTTTTTCCCTTCTTCCACCCAGCAGTCTAAAACTAAAATATTCCCAAATTGTTGGATTCCTGGTTTAATCACAGCAAACTCTTCTGTGTTGATATCAGGATAAACTGAGGTCTAAGAACACCAGAGGAAATTCATCAAATAAATGTGTTCCCGATTGCTGTTTTTTGTTTGTCATTACTTAAAAACATAGAAACACTATTACGATATACAGTGATGTACAATAAAGAAGTACAAGAAGGAGCAGAATCTCCCCCAAATCCACCAAAACACTCAGCTTCAGAGCAACAGCATTAGAGGATCATTCAAGAATTTCCCAGAGAACTACAAGGACAATAACAAGTTAAGATAAAAACCTGTGCTTCATACCATATAAGGAAATGTGGGCGTGTCTTTAAGACCATATATAGATAGTTACAATAATGTTCTTCCAGCTCATGTACACAGATTTACTTTCAGAGATTTTGTGAATGCATAATATCTGTATTCCACTTCCAATGCTTTATTAAAATAGGTATTGTGCATGCATAAAACTTTAATACAAACATTATTTAAGCTACAAACAAAGTCATATCAGGACATTTATGAACACAGTTACAAAGCATCAGGTCATTTGTAAAGATGTAAATATGAACATTAAAAATGTTTATAAAAATATGGAAAAAGAAACATTTCAAAAGCAACATATATTTAAAAAGCACAATTTACTTTCATCATAATTCGATTGATAATGATTAATAATAATCAGTGAAGTTTTGTACATCAACAAGATTAACTTACTTTCTGTTAGAAAACAGTGACGGCCTTACAGACTTCACTCACGTTTCCAAAAACCAACCAAAAGCACTGAAGTGTAAGTATATGAGAAAAATAAAAATAAACATTATTGTTAAAATATGTAAATGAGCCACAAACATAAATTAATGTACTTTCAGTGGAATTAGTATATGAGTAACAGAAAGATCTGTATTTTAGACTCTCGTTTCTGACCTTATTTTTCTTGTACTTGTATAGCATGTATCCAGGTGAAAGTGCATTAATAAAAGTATATTTATTATGAATTATAAATTTTTAAATTCTTTAAAATATCCAAATGTGCCACATGTATATATACAGAATGAGTATAAAAAGAATAAAAAAATTATTAAGTAAAAAATTAATAAGAAATGTTCCTGTATATAGATTGTACTACTGTGTACAGGAAGGGGAAAAGAAGACACTAAACAAACTAGTGTCCATCCTGGACAATGCATCACATCCCCTCCATGACTTATTGGTCAAACAGCTGCAGCAAGGACCGGTACAGGAGAATAGTTCATCACTGTACCAGGATGTTATTGTGTCTGTTCCTTAAATAAGTGCATTGGGCTTCTGTTGGTGGGATTCTGTTTACTGCACTGCTGCTAATCACTATATAATTACACTGATGCAGATTATTGTGGATGATCAGTTCTACTGTGCTGCATATCTGTTGTTAATACTTGCTGTATGTATACAGTTATTTATTTTATTTTTTATTAATATTTATAAGATTATTTATTTTATTACTCAATAATAATAATAATAATAATAATAATAATAATAATAATAATAATTATTATTCAATAGGTTTTCTTTCTATCTGTTTGATAACTGTAGCTTTATCAGAACAGACACATGGCTCACTGCAAAGAGAAAGAAAGAGACAATAAATACATTTATAAATCCATTTCTCCTGATGTTACTGTCACTGATGTTACAAATTAGTTAACTTGTTGAATCAGTGACCGAGGAAACAAATCAGATATTCAAATTATTTGTTGTGTCAGTATTTTGTATTTTCATAGTTAACTCTGCCATAACTGTCCATGTAGACTGAGATGATGGAAAGTTATCTAGACAGCTTCCAAACAAACATGGATGAACTCTTACAGATTCTGTGAGCTGGGTTTTGTGTACATGGATACTGTAACTGCTAGAGAACAAAATCTACTTAATGCAGCTTTTTAAAATCTTCCTAACTTCATGGTGTTTGGTTTGTATTTTAAGATTTATGCTGTAAAGGTCATCCTCCTGCAAGGTTACCTCCATGTTGTGCTTCAGCTCTGAGTAGACAGTATCATCAGTCACACTGGCCTTTCCAAGTAGAAATCAGATATCATGAATTAATTTTCTGAAATATTTTAACGGTCCAATTTAAATTATCACACAGAAAATGATCTAGATATGAAATCATACATAACTAAAATACATTCATTTAACTTTTAGGTAAGGAGGCTCCACTGTTAGCACTGTGACGTTTTCTGACATCTTACTCAAATCTTCATGACAGAGGACTTGGTAACAGGACAGATAGCAGATTTATAGCAGAGAAAAAAGTCTGGTGAGGGAATGACTGTTTATATTGTATGTACTGTAACACAAGTGATAACAGGATCTAAATTTGCAGATAGGAAAGCTGCTGTGGTAAAACACTATGTGCAGTAATAGGAAAATAATCACCTTCAGTGTATGAACTCTGAAGCTGTTTCATCACCCCACACTGTTACTGATTATTTTCCTATAACAGCACAACAACGTGTTTTATGCATTACATTAAACAAGAGTAGGGTGCAGGTGATCTATGAAACATGAAATAAAACTTCATTTTGCTCTACCTTTTATTCTCTTTGCTGTGTTTGTTGGAATTATTTCAATCTCAGAATAAATTGCATCAGCATCAGCACCTGCAGTAGCTGAAAACAAATCCATCCCATTTATCTTTATCTTTTCTATACATCGGTCATTATCAGTCACCTGCCAAAACTACACTGACCCCTAGCTGCTTTTTTTTTTTTTTTTAGAGTAGATCTTTAAATTCTGGCATTTATTTGCTTCATTTATCATTCAGCATGTGGCATTTTAACAGTGTGATAAGTTTTTAATGATTAGTGCTAGAATACATCACTGACTTTTTAATAGGGTCTGTGATGGTACTGACCTGTCTGATCTAAAGTGTAGCTTATCAGACACTGCAGATTGTTAATATAACAAATGATTAAATGTGCTGAAGACTTCAAGTGTTATTTGCTTATTTTGTTTTTAAACAAATCTATGAAATGTCCCAGCATTAAAAACACTATACCATTGTTCCTGTTTGGCTCCTTTTTCTTCGTTCCTACAAGACACTTCTGTACTTTACTGTATAGAGTTAATCTAAAGTTAAATCTCCTAATGCAAGAGGAAATGTCTGAAATTAAATAAAGCTACCTGTTCCAGTCATGTGTAACTCATCCACAGTGGCATTGATAGGCACATCATCCACATTGGCATAGATAGCACTTTCTACAGAAAAAAAAAGAACAAGACCTAAGAAAAATAAAAAATAAAAATTCTAAAAAGATCTTCGAAGAACAAATGTAGATATAAACAGTCATTGAGACAGTGTCTGACCAGCCTGAAGTGGTGTGTGTCCTGACTGAGAGTCTTCAGCTCCTGACCGGATCTGATTCCGATCTGATGTGTGATTGGTTTTCTGCTGCTTTTCTACAGAGAGAGATTCTACATCTGAACATTGTGTAAATAGTGACCAAAACATTTTATATTTCTATTTTACACAGCCCTGATTACAGTATAATAAACATAGTGTGTACAAAAGGTCACCTATACAATAGAAATAAAAAAAATACTAATTATGAATGTAATAACAATATGTATAACATTATATATAGTCTTTGGATTTAAATAGTATTCAAAAGTATTCTTTATTTTATTAGAAATTTAGATTTTCATTACACTGAATTTGCTCTTAACTTGCATTAGCACTTCTGTCATATTATTCTGCTTTTTCTTAAAATAGAATTTTGCTCTAAATATGACTGTATAGCATGTTATGGGTTTATAATAATATTGATGTGTAATATGACTAGATAGTATTTGTTACATTACAGTTAATATTTCTATATTTAATGTGTGAAAATACTTTTAATTTACTTCAGAGTCTACACTGTATTTAAACTGTTTCTTGCACTGTAATCAGGATGATATCTCACAGAATAATATTGACTTTATTCCTTTATAATAATGAAATATTCCAAATAAGATCTTTTCATCAACTCTTTTAGTTATGTTTTTATTCAAATAAACTTTAGTTATTGTCCATGATTATGTGATAAATCAAAATTAGCTTTAATCCTTTAGAAATTCTGGTTATACTCTATATAACATAGCTAAAGCAGTTATCAGACCTTTTTTTCTTTTGCAGAACCACAGCAGGATCATTAAGATCAGAATAGCGATGAACAAAAATCCCAAACCCACAACCAGTCCTACTGTTAAACCACTGGAACCTGAAACTGAAACAGAGGAGAGAAAAGAGCAGCAATTAAACACAGAAACTCTGATATTAAAAAGTGAATTCAAATAAAAATAAAATCGGAAAATGTTTCTCACGTCTGACTGAGATCCAGCTTTTGGGTGACTCTCCTCTCTCTGGGTGTTTACAGTGGTAGAAACCTTCATCTGACTTTGAGACAGTTTGGATGATCATCTCTCCTGTAGTCTGGTTCTGGAGAACTGATCCATCTTTATAGAAATCAGCTCGGAGGTTTGAGGGATTTGGGTTGCGATATAAACAGCGTAGAGTCAGAGGATGTCCCTCAGTCACAGGATGGACAGGACTCTCCAGGATCACATCACCATCTAGAACACAGAAAATCACAAACAAGGAAATCCACACACTGATGTGTCTGTAGATAATAAATAAAAGTTCTCGAATTTATCGGTATATGATATAAAACCCTTTAAACCTGTGGAGTCTGCAGATATTTAATTCAAGTCTGCAGAAAACTGCCTACACTAGCTCATGAGAAAACATTCAACTGAATTATGGATTCATCAGTACAGATGTATACTAATATAGAATATTGATTTGATTTCATGCTCATCTACTGATCCTAGTAAAACTAGTATCTACTACTAGCATACATGTATTCATACTCAGAACATTTTCCTTTTCCTTTAACATTAAACACACTACATGAAGACTCACCATGCACTGTGATGTGGACAGGATTACTGTTTTCTCCAGATTCAGACTCACACCAGTAAACTCCAGTGTAGGATGTGGAGAGGAAGCTGATGTTACATGTAGATCCTGTAACTGATCCCCAGTGTGAACAATCTAACACTCTCTCACTGTGTGTGTATCGTCTCACTGTCCATCCAGTAGAGTTACTCTGGTCCTCACAGCTCAGTGAGAGAGAGTCATCAGTAAAGTGTTGAGTTCTGCTGGGATTGATGATCAGAGAGACTGGAGGAGATTCACCTTAAACACAGAAAAGAGCCATGTAATAAAAAACAAAAGAGGAAACATGCAATATAATGAAGCAGAACACAAAGAACTTAATTTATTTTATTTTCCTATATGTTTCCAAAAATAATTAAGTATGGAGTAAATATGAATAAAAATATTTAAGAATGGAGAAATCACAAAATACAGAACACAAGGAAAATCATGACAATAATCCTCTACCAGCACTTAGGACTCTTTAGCTGCCTTATACATATGAATAAACAAATGCTGCATTAATCTGATCTTACATTCACACTTTTATATTCTACACTTCAACACAACAGTTAATTTTCCTCACCAGTGATCCATAGTGGCTGTGGATTGCTGTACTGTGAGTGAAGGGCTGGTTCTCCTCTCTCTCCTCTGCACATATAAACTCCTGTGTGATTAAGAGCAGCAGGACTGAGAGTGTATTTGCCTCCAGATCCTCTGCTGCTGTCTGAGAGGAGCTCCACATACACGCTATAGCCACCATTATTATTTATTCCAGTTAAGCCGTCTCTGTAGGGAACAACTGTGTACCAGCTGAATGTCCAGTCTGTAGAGGAGTCTGTAACCTCACAGCTTAGGGTCACTGAGTCTCCTTCAGTCAGCCAGCTCTGTGGAGATACACTCACTACTGCCTGTGGTCTCTCTGTTACACAGGAAATACAAAATATATCTTTTCTAGATTTATTAAATACACAGTAAGAAGCTTTTCATTAGTGTCTAACTGCACATTTTCATGTGTCTCCAGAAATCCTCACACACTCACCTGATACAGTCAGTGTAACTAGAATCTGTCAGCAGTCATATCTTACAGAACCACTACAATTTTACACAGCCCTGTTTAACTAAAAAGACCAACTAAGAACTGAGTAATAATTACAAGTAATAATTATGCTGAGTTACTGTACTTTCTATCCATTTATAGTTACATTTATTGTTGAGGAATGTCTGCAAAAGCAGTTCTTGTTCTCACTTACATTATAGCAGCTATAAACAGTCATAATCAACAACCTATTTTTTTCACTCCTTCAATGCATCAATATATTCGTTGTTTGTTTGTTTGTTTTTGTTTATTAAATAAAATGTTTTTAAAATGTTGCAGTGGATGTCACCAGCCACTTCTGGTTTTTGATGTACTGTATATTGTGTATTTTTTTTTCTTCTTTTAACATAGTTTAAGTAATAAAACACTCTGTCTAACACTGTTATAGACTGTTTCCAGATTATTTTTAACAGCATGTGCCAATGATTACAGTTTAATTATTTATTGAATGACACAGTGTAATTTTCAACCATTTATATTTACAGTTACTGTTGTGAAATGCCTGCAAAACAAGTTAGTTCCTGTTTTTGTCACATTATGGGGCTGGAGGCTGATACAAGTGTAGAAGGTCATTTATTTACATAGAAAAATAAACTATAAAAATGTGACAGAAACAAAGCAAAAACAAACACTAGATCAGGGATGTGGAAGAATAAACACACATGGATAATATCAATAATTTCTGTCCCCATAACACCCAATTATGGAATTGTAGATATGCATTAAATAAGAACAAATATTTATTTTACCAAAGTAAATGCACTTTTTAGATAAAACTGGAAATATCTTATGAATCTTTTTGTTATCAAAACAATCCCACAATCTAGTTCAAATACCATACAATTTACGTCATAGTAATTTTCCTCCTCATCTTCCAGAGCTTTTGGTGAATGAACCTGATCTCACTAGGCCAAATTTTCACAATACCATAATTATGAAGGCCGATGTCAAAGAGCTATATACTTTTTGAAACAACAGATGATTTATTATGATGTAGATTTGCCTGTACACATTGAGAAGATTAGCATTACTGGTTATTTCATAAATTTAGAAATCTCTGTGCTTTTGCAAAAAAATAAAAAAATTGATTGTTGGCATTGTTGTAAAAGATGACATAGCAATCAGTGTAATTATTATTCTTTGAAGGTTTTTTGGGTTGATTTTTTTTTACACAGGAACATTATTTTCTTAATAATGTAAGTGTAATAACACTAATAACAATAGTAATAATATGTGTGGTTGTGAGTAGGAACTAGTTATAGCGTATATGAATTCAGTAGTTAATAATGTTAAAATAGGTTAATAATAATAATAATAATAATAATAATAATAATAATAATAATAATAATAATCTTCTTCTTTCAGCTTTTCCTTTCAGGGGTCGCCACAGCGAATCATCTCTCTCCACCTATTCCTATATTCTCCATCCTCAACACTTGCACCCACTAGCTTCATATCCTCATTTATTACATCCATATACCTCCTCTTTGGCCTTCCTCTTTGCCTCCTGCCTGGCAGCTCCATGTCCAACATTCTCCTACCAATATACTCCCTCTCGCTCCTCTTTTGTCCCTCAAACGTCCAACATGAGCTGTCCCTCTGATGTACTCGTTCCTAATCCTGTCCAACCGTGTCACTCCCAAAGAGAACCTCAACCTCTTCAGCTCTGCTATCTCCAGGTCTGACTCCTGTCTCTTCCTCAGTGACACTGTCTCTAAACCATACAAAAGACCAGTCTCACCACTGTCTTGTACATCTTCCCCTTGATTCTTGCTGAATTTTTTCTATCACACAGAACTCCCAACACCTTTCTCCACCCATTCCAAAATGGACAAATTTTCAAATGTTAACTGAAATGAACAATTTTAATTTTTGGTTTGTGTAATATTTTATATTTTCAATTACAGTAAATTCATGTTTAACACTTAAAACTGTTCTCACTTACATTACAGCAGATCCCAAATGAGAAATACTTTAAAAACATATGTTTTTCAAGATTATTGTAAACAAACTGGAATCGCAAGGAATTACAATAATTAAGTAATATTTTTTCTAAACAAAACTATGATGAAAAGACAAAAAGTCATGACATACCTCTCACTGTAATCTTGACAGGATCACTGAGCTCTGTGTCATAGCTGTTGTGGTAATTTCTCCTGTTTGCCCAACACTTGTACTCTGTTTCTCCTACATTATCAACGGTCACTTTAAGTGTTTTCCTGTATTCACTGTTTAGATTCTCCAACTGTGTGTTATTTTTGTACCATTGAAACTTCCATCCAGTCTCCTGCTGCAGCTCACAGCTCAGAGTGACGGTGTCTCCAGTGTAGACGGAGCTCTGAGGATTCACTCTCACAGTCAGTTTGGGTTTTGCTGTTGGTATAAAATGATGAAGGTGTCAGAGCTGCTTTTCACTTTACAACAGATGTGTAAGGAACTACTGGGACAATTCACTGCCAGACCACCAGAGGGGATGCTAGCAGGTGGTTTGCTATTCCTTGTTGTATGCCTTGGATCTTTTTTTTGTTTAAAATCCCTGGCGCTCTTTGTGCAGAGCCCCGCCTCACCTCAGCTACTTAGACCACATCTCTGTAATGTTAATTCCAGCATACACATCGCTCATCAGATGCTCTAAACCAGTTCTGAAACAGGTGAAAACCTGGCCAGCAGGAGACACCTCTGCTCTTCCGGACTGTTTTGAGTGCTCTGACTAGCATATGTTTGGGGAGGCTGCAAACAATGGTGAGTCTATCAACTTGAAGGAGTACATGGCATCAGTGACCAGCTACATTGGCAAGTGCAGTAATGATATGACCAGCTCCAAGACCATCACCACACGCTCTAACCAGAAGCTGTAAATGACCACAAAGGTGTGTGCACTACTGAACTCTAGAGACTCCGCCTTCAGAGCAGGGGAAAAGATGGCATTAAAAACAGCCTGGGCCAAACTGCCCCAAGCCATCAGAAAGTCAAAGTGTGCACACACCCAGAGAATCCATGGCCACTTCCCGGCACTTGTGGCAGGGCACCCAGGCGATCACGAACTACATGACAGTGACGCCTCCCTCCCAGGAGCGCTGAATGACTTCTATGCTGGGTTTGAGGTACATAATGTAGCCGTGAGGAAGCCCATCCCTCCTCCCAATGACCAGGTGCTCTGCCTATCCATGCATGATGGGAGAACTCTGTGCAGAATTAAACCATGGAAGTCTGCAAGACCAGACAACATTTCTGGTAGAGTGCTGAGGGAATATGCTGAACAGCTAGTGGATGTCTTCACTGACATCTTTAACATTTTCTTGAGCAGTGCCTATGTGCCTCAGGACAACAATCATCATCCCCGTGCTGAAGAAGAAGAATGAAATGCTTTGAGATGCTCATCATGAGGCACATTAAGACCTAGCTACTACCCTCACTGGACTCCATGCAGTTTGCGTATAGCCCAAACTGCTCCACAGACAATGCTATCACCACCCACGACAATGCCATGGGGCACCCTTCATCTGCCCCTCACCTACCTGGACAATAAGAACACATACGTACAAATGATGTTCATAGATTTTAGTTCAGCATTCAGTACAATCATCCCTCAGCACTTAATTGGGAAGCTGAGCCTGCTGGGCCTGAAAACTTCCCTCTGTAACTGGATCCTGGACTTCCTGACTGGGAGACCTCAGTCAGTCGAGATTGGGAACAGCATCTCCAACACCACCACACTGAGCAGTGGGGCCCCTTAGTGTACATCCACTGCTGTTCACTCTGCTTACTCAAGACTGTGCAGCAATGCACAGCTCCAACCACATCAAGTATACTGATGACATAGCCGTAGTGGGTCTCATCAGCAAATTAGCAAGTCAGCATATAGAGAGGAGGTGCAACAACTAACAGCCTGGTGTAAAACTAACAACCTGTCTCTGAAGATTGACAAAACAAAAGAGATGGTTGTTGCCTTTTGGAGAGCACAAAGTGGCCATTCTCTTCTGTACATCAACAGAGCCTCTGTGGAGATCACCAAGAGTGCCAAATTCCATGGTGTTCATCTGGTGGAGAATTTCACCTGGTCACTCAACACCAGCTCCATCAGCAAGAAAGCCCAGCAGTGTCTCTACTTCCTGTGGAGGCTGAGGAAAGCCCATCTTCCTCCCCTCATCCTGAGCATGTTCTACAGAGGGACTATCAAGAGCATCCTGAGCAGCTGCATCACTGCCTGGTTTGGGTATTGCACCTCTCGTATCTTGGATCACAAGACCCTGCAGTGGATAGTGAGGACAGCTGAAAAGATCATTGGAGTCTCTCTTTCCTCTGTCACAGACATTAACACCACACACTGCCTGCAAAGCCAACAGCATTGTGGATGAACCCACACACCCCTCACACACACTCTTCACCCTCCTACTGTATGGAAAGAGGTACCGGAGCATTCGGACCCTCACAACCAGATTGTGTAACAGTTTCTTTCCTCAAGCCATCAGGCTCCTCAACACCCAGGACTGAACTGTACCAAACTCTCTCTCTCACACACACACACACACACACATTCAACTGTGTGAACTGACCTGTTCCGAACTCAGGAATTAACACATACATCTATAACTCCACCCACATTATAACGGTTCACATGCTTGTATTTGAACACTATTTAGTTGCTGCTGTTGCTATTTTTGCACATTTCAAAATGTCACCAACCGCTTCTATACGTATATGTTTACAAGAAACCACTTGTTTACAGTTCTTCTATTTTACACATTTTTATCCTGTTTTGTGTTGTTTGTCTTGCACTGTTTGCACCAGGTTTCACACATTGCACTTTATGTACTATAGCTAGGACAACTACATCTACTCTGTCTTTAGTGTAGTGTTATTGTTTTGTTTTGTAAATATATGTTATGTTGTTTTATGTTCAAATTCAAAATTCAAATTTTATTTGTCACATACATAACTGTACACAGTATGATATGCAGTGAAATGCTTACATGACTATTTGCTTTGACCCTTGAAAAGGAAAAGGAATAAGGACAGAAAAGACAGGGATAAAAATGTAAAATATAAAATACGTAATATAAAATATAAAAAAACTACAGTTATAAAATATAGAAAACTACAATTCACAGTAGGTAAATAATAGAATATAATATAAATAAAATAAAAATATAAATATAAATAAAGTAAGGTAGGGTATCTGTGTATACAGAATATGTATATAAAATATAGAATATATATAAGAAATGTAAGATATGTAAAATGTAAACTGTATTACACTATTATACAGAACTATATAAAAATGTAAAATGTAAACAACTGTATTATACAGAACTATATAAAGTGATTGTGTGCAATAATGTGCAAGGTGCAGACAGCAGCAGTACTGGATGGTCAATTAGTGAAATAAGGTGATGAGATGATGAGAGCAGTGGTATTGTCCATCTTAAAGCGCAGATGTGCACAAGTCTTCTTTGTGTATAAATGGGACCAGAATGTCCCATATATCTGCCATATTTGTTTATGTTTTATGTATTGTGTGTCACAGTCGTGTAATGTGCAAATGTACGGTACAGTTTGGTGTGTTCCAACACGTGTGTAGGAAGCGTTACAAGTCCAATCAGTTGAGTCCTATGTGGAGTTCTGGTTGAGAGACCTTATAGCCTGCGGGAAGAAGCTTCTCCTCAGTCTCTCTATGGTGCAGGAGTAAAAGTTCCTAAGCACCCTAGCAGGCAGTCTAAAGTCTCTCAAGCATCTAAGGTGCAGTCATATGTGTACAAAGAGTACAGCGGGGGGCTCAGAACACAACCCTGGGGGCTCCAGTGCTGAGGGTGAGTGAGGCTGAGACATGTCTGCCCATCCTTACTGACTGTGGTCTGCCAGTTATGAAATTGGAGATCCACTGACAAAGAGATAGGCTGAGTTCCAGGTGCTCCAGCTTGGTGGTGAGTGTGGAGGGGATTATAGTGTTAAATGATGATCTGTAGTCGACAAACAGCATTCTAACATAATTCCCCTTTCTAGTGTCCAGGTGAGTGAGTTATGTGTGAAGGAGGTGGGAGATGGCATCATAGGTTGAGCGGTTCGGACGGTAGGTGAACTGTAGTGGATCCAGGGTATCTGGTAGTGAAGTGATGATGAAGTCTCTGACCAGCCGCTCAAAGCACTTCATCACTACTGAGGTCATGGCTACAGGGTGGTAGTCGTTGAGGTAAACAGGATGGGGCTTCTTCGGGACAGGAACAATGATGGACTCTTTGAAGCGCATGGGGATTGCCGACTGAGTTAAGGAGAGGTTGAATATGTCTGTGAACACTGGTGCTAGCTGGTCAGCACAGGCTCTGAGGACTTGACCTGAGATTCCGTCTGGTCCAGCTGCTTTCCTGGTGTTCACTCTCCTGAAGTCATGCTCGGAGATGATGAACACACTTCCGGTGCATTCTCTTTCTGTCTGCAGCTATTAGCATTAGCTGTAGCATTAGCATCGTTAGCTGCAGCCTCGAAGCGAGCATAGAAGGTGCCTTCAGCTCATCTGCCAGAGACACTTCCGCATTCATCATACCGGATGTTGGTGCTTTATAGTCCATTATTGTCCTTAATCCCTGCCACAGGCTCCTAGAGTCACTCTGTTGGAGCTGTGACTTTAGTTTCCGCCCATAGCGTTGCTTCGCCTCATTCACCTCTTTCCGCATGTCACCCGACGCAAGTTCCACGTTGTAGGCAGCGGTGCAAGATCTCAGAGCGTCGTGGATGGTCTTATCCACCCACGGCTTCTGATTGGGAAACGTTCTGATGGTGGTTTTCTGCACAGTATCATCTGCTAGTTTCCCGATGAATCCCACAACCGCTTACGTAAACACATTCATGTACGTGTCCCAGTCTGCATCATGTAGAGCGGCCACCGATTGGTCCGCCCAGCAGGCGACCTCCCTGTGAGCTGGAACTTCCTGTTTGAGCCTTTGTTTATATTTTGGCATGAGGAAGATGGCGGCATGGTCGGATTTCCCAAACGATTGGTGAGATTGTGCCTTGTAGCCGTCTCTGACTGTTGTGTAACAGTGGTCCAGTGTCCTTTCACCCCTGGTGGGGCAGCGGATGTGCTGATAAAAGTTTGGCGCTGCACGTTTGAGGTTGGCACTGTTAAAGTCCCCTGCCACAATAAGCACAGCGTCCCGGTGTTGTGTCAGGAGTGAGAGCTTCATGCAGCTCGCATAAAGCAGTGTCCGTGTTCGCCAGAGGTGGAATATAAACGGCGCTGACTATGACTGATGAAAACTCCAGAGGAAGATAAAAAGGACGACATTTGATGGACAATAGTTCCAGGTTGGGTGTGCAGGATCGTGTGAGAGGAACAATGCTCGCGCTGTTGCACCAGCTACTGTTCACCATTAAACACACGCCACCTCCCCTTGACTTCCCCGATTCCAGTGTTCTGTCCATGTGGTGAACTGAGAAGAACTCGGACGGCTGGATGGCATGGTCCGGTACCGCTGGGTTCAGCCATGTCTCGGTGAAGCAGAGGAGATTGCAGTCCCAAATGTCTCTCTGGAACTTTACCCTGGCCCTGAGGTCATCGAGCTTGTTCTCCAGTGACTGGATGTTGGTGAGCAGGATGCTAGGCAGAGGTGTGCGCAGTGTGCACGGGCTCTCAGCCTCTTCCTGATGCCAGCTCGTTTCCCCCGGGGCCGCCGCTTCAGATCTCTTCCTTTGTTCTCCCTCAGGATCTCATTCAGCCAGCTTGGATCCAGGGTTAAAAACGTGGAATTGTGAGTACATTGTATACCAATAGAAATAAGGGTATATGTTCATCATACCTAATGCACTCCATTGTGTGGAATTTGCCGGTCCTACTGTATTGAACGTTAACTTAAATAACAAAAACACAGAAAAAGGGGACGGAGCAGTCGTGACGACAGCTGACCTCACCGGCTCCATCTTGGAAATAGCACCAGGGTCCTGGAGAAACGTTGTCTCATTTTACTATGTACTGTGTCAATTATATAGTTCAAACTACAATAAAAGCTTCTTGACTTGATTTGAAAATGTTTATTTTTAACATTTGATACAAGATGTTACAGTTGTATGTTTTCTTACATGGTTGGAATTCAATTTAATAAAATTCATGATTCAAGTGTTAAAAAACTGTATTTGCTGTATTTGTTAATTTATGGATCCTGCATAAATCCTCATTACTATCTATATATTTATCTGCATTTTCCTAAAAATGAGCAAAAACATGACTTCTTACAGTAAATGACAGAGGACTTTTTTCAAAAATCTACAGGCATTCTGCAGCTGAACATAATCATCTAGCTGAGAAACATTAATCATCATTTGTCAGTCTAACCATCAAAGTAGTAAAAGTCTGGGGTTTTAGTGAAGACAAAATGTGATTTATATAGATGTCAATTCAATTCTAGAACCAAATATTCATTTTAACTAATATATAATATAATAACCAAATATAAATCATCCTTTATTTACAGAGCACACTTATTAACAACAAAATTGATTTTTTTTTTCAGTTGAATAAAAACTACTACTACTACTACTAATAATAATTGGCTATTAAAGGGAGTAATCAGAAGCTAAAGATTTAAAGGTGTCTAGGCCTTTAAGAGTGACACCACATGATAACAGCATTTTCAAGAATGAAAGTACAAGATTTATTTAAGAAAAAAAAGAAGAAGAAAAAAAACTTATATAATACCCAGATGCTACTGAAAAAGACATGATGATTCTTTTGAAAGAAATTGGTGTCTACTAGACAGGGAAGTGAAAGTCAACATTAAAGAAACGGACTCAGTTACTGACAGCTCAAAATCTGAACCCTAAAAAATAATGTTAACATTAAATAAGAAATAAAAACACCCACAGACTCACCTGATACAGTCAGTGTAACAGCATCACTGATCTCTGAACTCTGAGAGTCTCTCCCATGTCCTCTGCAGGTGTAGGTACCACTGTCAGAGTCTTTAACAGACCAGATTATGAACTCTTGCATTGTGTTGTCTTTGTATAATTTCTGTCTTTCTCCTGTAAAACCGTTATTTTTTTTTTCCCATCTGTAAGTCCACTGAGTGTCTCCTCCTCCCTGTATGTCACATCTGAGAGTAACAGTCTCTCCAATGAACACATGTGTATTAGGGTTTATTGACACCACAGCTTTAGGACTCCCTATAAAACATTCTGTTATTAATAAACCTTACATAAAGTCATTCCCAAGTCTACACTACTAATATCATTTGTAGAGTGAGTATGAGTACATCAGGGGCATCGTGGAGCATTTTATTTAGCTCTAGTTCTGTCAGTTGCTCTCTTGTGCTGCTGTCAGTAAACTTGTGCTGTTTTATATTTAATATGTTAAGACATTTAAGCAGCATAAAACTATTTGAGTGTTAAGTCATTCATATATAGCATAAAGCATAAACTATTTGTTTGAGTGTAAAACTATTTATTCAAATTACCAAATTGTGCACAACCTTCTCAGCCCCAAAATAAATCAAATCTGCAGACAATATAAAGGATAAACTATATATTTAATCACCTTCAGCCTGAGCCACTGGTATAAGTGAAATCAGCACTAAAAAGGAAACAGAAACAGACATAAATATGGAAAACTTTCAGTCTATTAATGAAAACAGCAGAATTTAGACACACAGAACACATATAAGATTAAATATTATTCACTACCATCTGTAAAAAATACATTTTAAATAATATTTAAAATATTTAAATTGAAATATTATCTAAATAATAAATAAATAAAAATACTGTCACTGTTCTGTGTACAGGACTAAATAGAAGAGCTTGTTTCCAGACAAACAATTTCTCTTATGTTTAACATTTTTTCATTTTTTTTTCATCTATTTTTATATCTCATTTTGGGATACTTTTTGTACATCTTATACGCAAAAGACAATTACATGCCCAAGCAAAATAGGAGCATTCTGCTGTAATTGCCATGTGTGGCAATCTTCAAAATTTGTGTGACAGTTACTTGGTGATAGTAAATAAAGATTAGTGCTCTGCATTAGTTTGGTATTAATGCATATCAGAATGTATTTTCTTTATTAATGACTAACTGACTAACAGAGCAGTGGTTAGGGTAAAAGCCTTACCGCTTCCTGTTTGCTCATGGAGAGAGAGAGAGAGAGAGAGAGAGAGAGAGAGAGAGAGAGGATAGATACATGTACTCTAATCAGCCATAACATTAAATAACCTGTCTAATACTGTGTATGTCCCCCTTGTGCCACCAAAATAGCTGTCGAGGCATGAACTCCACAAGGCCTCTGGAGGTATGCTGTGGTGTCTGGCATCTAGACATTTGCAGGAGATCCGGCCTCCATCCCAGAAAACATGAGACAACTTGTATATCATGGTTCAGTATCTGGACGTTTGACTATGCTCATAGATATGCAGTTCAATATTAAAATGTCTGGAAAGGAACTTTGTGGATATGGAGAGGAGATATGCAGAAAATTGACATATGGCATAAGTAAGCACGGCCTGTGCAATGAACATGGGGCTAAATATTTCACGAATGTAGTTATGAATTAATCTCCTGGGCTCCACTTCTCTTCTCCTTATTTATCTCTTCTTCTGTTATCATATAATTTATGATTTTGTTTAGATATTTTTGCCAGACTTGTCCTGGAAAATGTCAATTCACCTAGGTTCATCACACAAATCATGGACTGTGGACTAATCCATTTTGGAAGAGGGGTTATTGGTTTGGAAATTACAACTTATTTCATCAGTGTTGCATGATTTTAGCTAAAATTCTGTTTCATTGAGTGTGCTTTATTGTACTACACATACAGGAATTCAGTCATAATAAGAGGTCTGTGAACTACTGGATTGGGGGTTTCTGTGGACTGTGGACATACAGCGTAAAAGCATAAAAATCCTGTATGTTACAACCCATAGTAAAATGCAGCATATCTCAAACAGCCTGCTTTAGGCTGAAACATCTCAGAATGCACAAAACGTGGAACTTTTATAAGGGATTTTCTCTGTTTGAAATTTCACACTCTATTCCTGAATGTTGATGTCCTGTATGATCTTCAGGGTGTCTCTAGGATAAGCTTCAGATTCACTGCAACCATAACCAGCATGAAATATTTCCTGAAGATGGATTAATGATTCTGTGAGTCGATCGCAGCACAGCTCCAATGTTTTTAGGTTCTTTTCATGTGAGGAATATCACTAGTGGTCCTAAGAAAATGTGAGCACCCCGATATATTCTTGTTACATTTTTTCTAAATGTAACACAACCTGCTGCTCCAGCATTCCCCAAATATAAATTCATTCTAATAAATTATACCTTATCTGGACATTAAGTCTACTCAGTCTATGAGTTGATTCCACTAATTGTTATTTACAGACCTCCAGGGCCATATTCTGAATTCCTGGATTTTCAGATTTCATTTCAAACCTAATTGTTTCTTTAGACAAAGAATTAATTGTGGGAAAGTATAATATTTATTTTGATAAATTAGAAGACCCTCTGAGAACAGCAGTTGTGTCCATATTAGATTCAGTAGATGTTAATCAGAATGTAATTGGACCCACTCATAATGAAGGTCACACTCTTGATCTCATTCTAACTTTCAGAAAAAATATAGAAAATATTGGAAGCTACCTCAGACTATTAACTTGTTTCATTTAAAATGCATTTTAGACATGAAATGCAGTCTTACATCAGAAAGCCAACTCCCGCAACATTGCCAAGGAACTCTTCATGCTCTTTAGTCGAGTGTGCATCCCCAAGGACATCCTCACAGACCAAGGTATGGCTTTTGTCTCTAGACTAATGGTGGATCTGTGTCGGTTGTTGCAGGTTAAAAATCTGACCACATCTGTCTACAACCCCCACTTCAACCAGATGCTAAAACAGTTGCCCAAGTGGGTGGTAGACAAGAAGGGAGGAACTGGGAGGAGGAACCTCCTTCCCTACATCCTTTTTGCTGTCCGAGAGACACCTCAAGCTTCCACTGGATTTCCACAAGATCCTTCAAAAGGTCCTTGAGAGGGTAGAACCAGTAAACTGAATGGGTGAATAATAATTCATATAGTGTATTTTATCCTCAATTTCTCTGTCAGTGGTATTAAATTTACCTATATTATCAACAGCTAAAAAGTTAAAAGTTATTGATTGCTTTCACACGTCCATCTTCACACCTCCTCTGTTTCTTCACAGCTGAATTTGCACCACAACATACCATAACAGACCATAATAGTAACAAAAATGGAAATGTAGGTTATAAGACATTTTCTCTGAATTTTTTGTTAATGTTCACATGGTTTTATTAAAACCTTACTATATTGTGATGGTGGTGCCCACACTGCTGCCCACAAGCAGCAGAAAAATGCTCTCTCTCAACTACCCCATGGGTGCTGAGTGAACAGAGCAATTTCAATACCTCCACTGAGGAAAGCAGGAGTTAGCGAGGCTTCAGGGCTGGGCGGCAGAAGAGAGCCAAACAGGCAGCCAGTCAAGTGGCAGCAAGAGCTCCTCATCCTCATGGAGGATGGTAGAGTATGGCTTTAGGTAGAGTATCATGGGGCATATTCAGGGCAGTAAGTTAAGTTTTGTTTTGTCCTTCTGAAACCTCCAGCTTCACTAACGCATGCTAGTACCATGCTCCTCCATACACCAAAGAGCACTGAATAAAAGAATACTTTTTGCACTCCTGAATGCAGCATATCTCAAACAGCCACTCTTTAAGCAGAATGTCAATACACAAAACATGGAACTTTGGATAGACCACAACAGCAGAAGATCACTCCTGTCAGACAAGAAAAGGAATCCAAGCCCAGACTGGACACAGCCTCACCCAAATTGACAATTTGAAAACTGGACATCGGGTCTAATGAATCTTAATTTTTACGGCATGATGCAGGTGGTAGGCTCAGATATCAGCATCACATCAACAACTTAAATGCATGCAACATGCAAATATTTTCATCTTGTAAAATCAGTTATTGCTTTAACACAACCATCTTCACACCTCGTCCCCTATATCACCACTAAACACACAACACTGAGTTTTAAAAAAAGAAGCTATACAGCAACTGCTAATGTGAGTCTGTCCTCTGGCCTATTAAACTGTCACTGCCCTGTGTGTCAAGGCTAATGAGAAGTCTTTATTTCTGTATGGTCTATTGATATAAGGTGTTTCCTGAAGATGGTGTAATGACTCTGACTCTGCTGTGTCTCTGACTATAAATGGTGATTTTCAGTGTGGCTTTAAAAGATTTCAGTGATGTCAGTGGAGTTATATTTAACTTAAATTTAAAGTCAAATTTAATCGCTTATCCGATCTATCCTCGGGTCATGGGGAGCCTGTGGTATCTCAGGCGTCACCGGGCATCAAGGCAGGATACTCCCTGGACAGAGTGCCAACCCATCGCAGCGCACACACACACTCATTCACTCATGTAATCACACACTATGGACAATTTAGAGACTTATTTTTTACATGAAATAATAATTAGTGATAAATAGTAAGTCATAATTTGTGATTAATTTTTTTAAAAAATGTGCTGTGCATTAGTTTAGTATTAAGGTGTATTATAGTGAACATCTCTGCACAGACCATAATAGTAATGTAGGTTATAAGACATTTTCTCTGAATTTCTAGTTGATGTTCACGTTTTTGTATAAAACCTTACTATACTGTGATGGTGGTGCCCACATCACGACCTTACTGAGGAAAGCAGGAGTTAGTGAGAATGCAGAGTGGGGCGGCAGGAGAGAGCCAAACAGGCAGCCAATAAGGCAGCCTCAAGAGCTCCTCACCCTCCTGGAGCTTCAGGGAGAATATCATTGGGTTTACCATGTTCAGGCAGTTAAGTTCCATCTTTGCTCACATGCTAGCACCTCTGCTTCTTCATGCACCTTCCATTCCTCCACTGCCCTTTACTCAAAAGAGCACTGAGTTAAAGAACACTATTTTTGCACACTACTATCAGCATATCTCAAACAGCCACTCTTTAAGCAGAATCTCAGAATGCACAAAACATAGAACTTTGAGGCAGATAGACCACAACAGCAGAAGATCACTCCTGTCAGACAAGAAAAGGAATCCAAGCCCAGAGTGGACACAGGTTCACCCAAACTGACAATCTGAATACTGGACATCTTATAAGGCATTTTCTCTGTAAGTCTAGTTAATGCTAACATGGTCTTATTCAACCCTTTCTGTATACAGGAAACACCACCAGAAGACGACCATCAGGTACAGATTCCACCAATACAGACTCGTTTACTCCCAATAGATGATTTAAACCATGTGTTTTAAACTTGCTCCATTTGTACTCTTACCTGTTGAACTATCATAGTTACTGAGAGTAGTTACACATCAAACTAAACCCTTCTCTTAACAGATATGGAGACACTGATCCACCTGAGCAGTCATGCTAAAGTACACACAATGTCCTAATCACACAATAAGATCATCACTCAGGACATTCAGACTGCAGATGAACAACTTTATACCGCACCACTCACTCTAATGAAGACACAAAGAGAACATTTACTCACAGAGCATCACAGAGAGTGGACTGAGCTCCATCCTGTCCCTCTAATGACTGACTGACTGACAGACAGAGCAGAGGTGTGTGTTAAAGCTGTGCCGCTTTACCACTTCCTGTGTTCCAATAGAGAGACTCACCAAAGTGTCTGACAATAACCCCTCTTGTATGTAGATATGCAGTTCAATATTCAAACATCTGGATAGGAGTTTTTGGATGTCTGGGGATGTGTAAGACAGGGGCAGGAATTATTATTGACATATAAAGTTTCAATTTAGTTCAGACGTTGTGGTGTTGCTGTACCTAGCTGAACAAAAAATTCCTCACGTATGCGCAGTTCAGATCAGACGGCGGTTCCCCTCCATGCTCGAGTCTCCTGCTTGTAGTCCATGTGATGTTCTGCTCTTGTCAGGACCGTGTTACAGCAAGACAAAAGTCACAACTCATCCAGATAGTTGAAGACACTTAAGGTAAGATCAACTAAGTTCCGATTATAAATGTACTTAGTGTTAGCTTTATATTGTAGACTTCTGGAAGAAAGTATGTCCGGGGGCGGGGCTAGGGGGAAACAGATCCCCAAACAGAGTTGGACACAACACCGGCATTACTTTTGAAAACTGCCACAGCAGAAGAAAATCCTCACAACTGTAACGTTAGCAGAAGAGACTGAACAAGCTTTGTCTAAATAACTAAGCGCTACTGAGCTAACACGTCAAGCTAACAGGTTAGCTAGCTCGCACGTTAGAAGCAGGTGAGCTGATGGCATGCTATAAATTTAGTTTGGTTTCACTTTATAATTATCAAATGTAAACGTAAAGGCTACCACAAATACAAATTAGCTCACAAGTAAGCTCACAACGGTATTAATTTAATGTTCAGAGTGAAATTATGTGCATTTTTGCTCAAAATGAACAGTAAGGGGACATTATGTATAATAAGAACAACGATGAGGCAGTGCTTAATGATCCAAATGTCAAGAACGAAGCATCAGAAAAGGAAGAGAAACAGCAAGAGAAAGTGGACGGAAAGCCAGAGGATTTGTTAGTGGAAGGTTATTAAAGTAAGGGCACAGAACAGGAAGTAAAGTCAGAAGCACCAGACAGTGAGGCTGAAGAGGACACAGGTGAGGAGGAGGACATCCACAAGCAGTAGACCATCAGGTGTGTGATGTTGGAAACATGTTTGTCTGTGTGTAAAGCAGTGTAATTACTGTTCATATGGTGGGAGTGTGTAGTCTTATGATTTACATTACTCATAAACTCATGTCATGTCATTGCTCTATCAAGATAAATATTCCTTTAGTGTTTCTTCATCACTACATGTGCTCCATATTGGTTTGTCTTTATCCACAGAGATCAGCTAGTGTAGAGACTCATCAATTCAGAATCTGAAGTTTTCAAGGACCTTGATGAAGGACAGGAGAAGAATCTTTACAGCAGTCTGGTACGACATTCACCCTTTGGCTTGAATATTTAAGATTACTGGACTATTCAGTTATGAAATCACACACACACACACACACACACACACATGCATCATTCTCTCAACTTTGTAGTTAAATAAAAATGTAACATTTTTTATCCCTTTTGTTCTGAGTTGAATGTGCCCCTCTGATAAAACACAGATTTTGTGTAAATATTTATACACTACTAGTCAAACGTTTTAACACACCTTCTTGTTCAATGTTTATTTTCCTCTTCATTGTATTCAGCATTGTATATTAATCCTGAAGATACTGAAATTGACATTACAATTATGAAATTATGTAGTCAACAAAAATGTGTTATATAACCCAGAATATGTTTTAATATTTTTGATTCTTTAAAGTAGCCACCTTTTGCTTTGATTGCAGCTTTGTACACTCTTGGCATTCTCTCAGCCAGACTCAGGTAGTCTCCTGGATTGGTTTTCCAACATCCAGTCCAATCCAGTCCAACAGTCCAATCTTGAAGGAATTCTCAGAGGTGTTGAGGACTTGTTGCTGCTCTTCCTTCACTCTCTGGTCCAACTCATCATAAACCACCTCAGTTGGGTTTAGATCAGGTGATTGTGGAGTTCAGGTCATCTGATGCAGCACTGCATCACTCTCATTCTTGGACAAATAGCTCTTACATAATCTAGTGGTATGTATATGGTCATTCTTTGTTGGAAAACAAATGAGTAAAATTTTTGTGCAAACCAGATGGGATGTTGCTGCAAAATGCTATAACACCAACAGTGTCACCAGCAAATCACCACCACACCATCACACCTCCTCCTTAATGCTTCACATATTCTTCACATATTCAGGATCGTCTGTTCACGCTCTCTATGTCTAACAAAAATCTCAAATCTAGACTCATCAGACTAACAGAGTTCTCCACTGATCAAATGACCATACCTTGTGTTTCTTGGCCCAAGCAAGTCTCTTCTGCTTGTCTTTGTTCTGAAATAATGATTACTTCACCGCAATTTGACCATGAAGGCCTGACTCACACAGTCTCAGCTGAACAGTGGATGTTTAAATATGTCTGCCACTTGAACATTGAACAGCATTTATGTGGGCTGTAATCTAATCTCTTATTCTCTGCAGCAGAGGTATCTCTTGGTCTTCCTTTCCTTGGACTGTCCTCATGAGAGCCAGTTTCATCATAGTGTTTGATGGTTTAGGTGACTGCACTTGGAGACACATTCAAAGTTTTTGAGATTTTTCAGATTCACTGAGCTTCATTTCTTAAAGTAATGATGGACCGTCTTTTCTCTTTACCTAACTGAATGTTTCTTGCCATAATATGGATTTGTACAGTAGTTGTAGTAGCACTAATAGGGCTATACACTCTGTATCCACCCTTCCTCTGCACAAGATAACTGATGCTCTAAACACAATAAGAAGGCAAGAAATGTCACAAATGTATTCAAGAAGACACACCTGTGAATTAAAAACCCTGCCAGATGACTACCTTGTGAATCTGATGAGAGAATGCCATGAGTGTGCCAAGCTGTTATCCAAGCTAAATGTAGCTACTTTGGACAATCTGAAATATAAAATATATATTCTGGGTTGTTTATCACTTTTTTTGTTTGCTACGCAATTCCCTATGTGTTCTTTCATAGTTTGAATGTCTTCAGTATTAATGTACAATGTTGAAAATAATAAAAAAAGAAAAGATAAGAAAGAAAAACCTCTGAAGGAGAATGTCTGTCCAAATTCCAGTCTTCTGTGAGAATGTTTATTTGCTCTAGACGCAGTATAACTGATGTCTAAAATGAGTCTGAAGTTGATGTTATAAGCCGTTGGAAAGACGTCCACAATGAGCATGGATGAATGAGGTCCTGTGGACGTCAACACTGGACACTCTTATTTTTCACATCAAGACTGTTAAGACTTGCTCTGTAAAAGCTGTTTCTCTGTGTAACTCAGTATGTGGTGGTTAGTGATTGAAAAGTGAAACTAAAATGCCTTTCACTCCCCCTAGTGGTAACTGCTGTATGGTTTTAACCCTGATTTCATCCACACTTTAATAGATTTAAACATAAATTATTAAATTATACATTATCACTGTTCATGGTCAGGCTTGTGTTCAGCCAAGGACAAAAAAGAAGGAACAACCTTCAGTTTAATAATCACTTAAACAACATTCATTTAAATTAGATGACTTTATACAGCAGGTCCTCGGTTTACGATGTCCTCGACCTACGGCGTTTCGTGGTTACGTCGCCATCTCCCAGAAATTTATTAAGAAAGTATTGTTCTATATTCCACCATTCCAACGTACGGCATTTGCGACGTTAAAACAAATTTCGCACGGGAACTAGTTGGCGAGCGGAGCGGATGAATACGTCGTCACGCGGCGCTATACGCTTTACATTCGCCGGTTGTACGCCATACTGGATTGTGCTAAATTCGCTTTCTTTCGTTTGTGTTGTTTTTTTTTGGAAACTTTTTGCCCTTCATTATGGCTCCCAAGCGTAAGTCAGACTCTTCTGATGACAGTGCTTTGAAGAAAAGGAAAGCCATCTCCATGGAAGTGAAATTAGATGTAATAAAATGCTCGGAAAAGGGAGAAACACCGATGAACATTACAGTATGTGAGTTCTGACTTACGGCAAAAATCGCGTTACGTCGCGTCGTAGTAATGGAATGCCGACATAAGTCAAGGACCCCCTGTAATGTTCTCTTATTTACTTTAAACATCAGTAGTAATGCACTGTAAACACGACAGTTGCAGACATCCAGCGATCTCTGTTTTACAAAGACGTGTCTCTGGTTCTCTGTATCTCTAGGTATCAGGTGGAAAGGGATTTTTTTTGCCAAACTTCTTTAAATAGAGATGCTAAACTTGTCTTGCACACACACACAGCCACTAGATGGCGCTGTGAGCTTGTGCAATGCTGCCAGAAGCGACACGTGCGTGAGTATTTTGCACGTGCATTTCACACGTAGGCCTTCACTGGTGTCCTTCCTGAATTAATCCACCTCTATACCATCATTATGATGCCACCATGGATGTCGCTAGGCCATTTTTTACTCAGCCCTCCTAAAAATTCTGTGATTCTCCATAAATTGTACACAATTTGGTGATCGCCTCAGTCCCCTTTAAATTTCATATGAAAATGGCGGCAGACTTTGGCTCTTCCTGTCTTTCAGCGCGTTCTTCAATCCGCAGACCGCGGCGCAGAGCAAGGATCAGAGGACAAGTGTGTGTGTGTGTGTGTGTGTGATCAGGAAGACTCGTATATGACTTGTTCAGTACTCAAATGTTTTACACATCTATGCAATACAGTGGAATGCTGCAAGAAGTTTACCATCCTAACCTGTTAGTCAAACCTTTTTTTATTTATTTATTTATTTATTAATTACTATTATACCCTCATTGGGGGCTTAAATGAAAATTCTAGAATCGCCCCTCGATGCCACGTCAACTATACTAATCAGCCGTTAAATAGCAAAGTAAAAAAGAAATTAGTCTACAGTATTTCACACCTCACAAGGAATAGTCCATTTTATTACGGTTACTTTTCTCAAAAAAGTCATTCTTGATGACGTATGCAGCAAACTGCAATCTCCGGAGGACGCAGCATCCGAAATGAGATCCAGCGAATATAGAAACAATGTATATGTGCGGTTTGCTGCCTCTGACAACTCCAATAATTCAATCAAAGGACAGGAAATTGCTGACGTAATCGTATGCCTGCTAGATGGCCCCAGTGACACCAACTTGAAATCTGATTGGTTAAGGTAACAATTTCATTGCCACTTATTTTAAGCTACGGGCGCCTGCACTATTGATTCTGAAGGCAGATTTCTTTCACCCTGGCCACACATGATGTCAGCCACTGGCTGAAATATGATTAGATAAATAGTCTTATCATAAATACACACTATTGGAAGCAGCGCAACCAAGAGAAAAGCTGTGAAATGTAGAGAATAGACTATTAGGAATAACTGAATACACATACATGGACAAATATATTAAATATATTAAAATGCAAGTCAGTGATTCAGATCACTGCTGTTTAGGCCAGCAGAGAAGGCCTTGCTGGCCCTGACGGCCCAACACTGCTATAGAATAACAATTTAGTAGAGTAATAGTATGATATTCCCAGTTATTGTAATAGTGTAGTGTTCCTAATAAAGTGGCCAGTGAGGGTATGGTCAGAGACCTTTCACTCTGAAGACACTGAAAAGTTATTTATTGCTTTCCAAGGTCCATGTTCACACCTCCTCCCCTCTTTTCGCATCTGAGTTTGCACCACAATATGAAAATAGAAAATAAACCACATCCGCTACCTGCTCTGTTATCAGACCTCTAACATGATCACTGCTTTGTGTGTGTACAGGATTAATGAGAAGAGCTTGTTTCTACACAATTTCTTAGTTCTTTTTAAACTATCATAGTTACTGAGAGTAGATACACATCAAACTAAACCCTTCTCATAACAGATATGGAGACACTGATCCACCTGAGCAGTCATGCTGAAGTACACACAATGTCCTAATCACACAATAAGATCATCACTCAGGACATTCAGACTGCAGATGAACAACTTTATACCCCACCACTCACTCTAATGAAGACACAAAGAGAACATTTACTCACAGAGCATCACAGAGAGTGGACTGAGCTCCATCCTGTCCCTCTAATGACTGACTGACCGACAGAGCAGAAGTGTGTGTTAAAGTCTTACCACTTCCTGTGTTCTAACACACACACACACACACACACACACAGAGAAAGAGATAGAGAGAGAGACCCACCATAATGTCTGACTATGTCTACATTTTTGGACAAATTGTTTGATGGTTTGGCAATAGTTTTTTAAAATTTCATAAACTGAACTAAACAAACAAACAAATAAAGCTGTTCCCCTAAGCAAATATGATTAATATGAAAAAAAAAACTTTTTCTGAGTTTGTCCAAGTGGATTTGCCGTACCTAGCTGACCAGAAACTTTCGCGCATGCGCAGTTCAGATCAGACGGCGGCTCCCCTCCATGCTCGAGTCTCCTGCTTGTAGTCCATGTGATGTTCTGCTCTTGTCAGGACCGTGTTACAGCAAGACAAAAGTCACAACTCATCCAGATAGTTGAAGACACTTAAGGTAAGATCAACTAAGTTCCGATTATAAATGTACTTAGTGTTAGCTTTATATTGTAGACTTCTGGAAGAAAGTATGTCCGGGGGCGGGGCTAGGGGGAAACAGATCCCCAAACAGAGTTGGACACAACACCGGCATTACTTTTGAAAACTGCCACAGCAGAAGAAAATCCTCACAACTGTAACGTTAGCAGAAGAGACTGAACAAGCTTTGTCTAAATAACTAAGCGCTAGGCAACTAACACGTCGAGCTAGCATTAGGGCTAATGTTAGCTAGCTACAAATGTCGGTGCCAGGTTAGCTAGCTAGCATGTTAGCCGTCCTACATGACGGTCATGTTAAATCAAGCAGAAACGAGCTAACGGCACCGTTACAGTTGGGAATATTTTCTTCTGCTATGGCAGTTTTCTAAAGTAATGCCCGGTTAGCTCCTAACGCTAACTCTGACTGAAACCAGCGTTTAGCTAACGGTAGCTAGTTACCATGATGGGACAAAGCTAGCTGTTGGATAGATGTTTTAATTTTGTCCTCTTTTGGTCAGAGCAGCGTGTCGCAGCAGGTTAGAGTACAGTTGTGTACAAGGGATTCAAACCTTGATATTTTATACTAATATGTGGACTTGGTGTATGAATACAGGTGTCTTTACACATAGAGACTATTTAAACGGTTATTATTGGGTTTACGGAAGTGACGTCTTTGGTCCTTGAAGGTTTCCGGTTAGTTGTTGCGCACTAGCGGTGTTAAACAATTCTTTTTAAAGACTTGGGTTTCGTTGAGTCACTCACTGAAATGAATCGAGTCAGTGATTCAGTGATTCTTTAATAGCCCTCGTTTCCCGTACAAACTCTAATCATACTGGGAAATATATATAGTGATTGAATGGTGGGATTAATGCAGGTGATTATACACTATAATAATTTAATGAGTATAGTTATGTACTGTTATGTTATGGCGTGTATGTAAGAGTAACTGCAAGTTTTTAGAAAATCTTTGACTATTGCATGATGGGTAACCAACTGAACGTTCATGTTTGCCCCAGGACACAATGTGCGCTTGTTCCGCCCCTGACAGGGACGATAAACATGTCCCTGTGTCAGTTACAAAGAATCAAGACATACGATACCAGACAACGATACTACACAAACACACACTCACACACACAAACTCAAATATAAAACACAAATATAAAAATGAAAAATGTGCAAATCAGTTATATTAAGTCAGTTATTTTAACCAGAAATTAAATATGTTAAAAGTATCCAAATGGAATAAAAATAAATATCTTAAATAAAGAAAAAAACATAATGGAAACAAAAATGCAAAATGTGCAAAAAGTATAACTGTAACTTAATATTACCTATTAATTGGCATTTAATAATGTCAGCTCATGCACTTTGGAGGTGCTGAGACTAAACGTAAGATTCTCAGCTAAATCAGTCTATAACCCGGCTCCACGAGTCCACTGAGAATCAGCTGAATCAGTCTATAACCCGGCTCCACGAGTCCACTGAGAATCAGCTGAATCAGTCTATAACCCGGCTCCACGAGTCCACTGAGAATCAGCTGAATCAGTCTATAACCCGGCTCCACGGGTCCACTGAGAATCAGCTGAATCGGTCTATAACCCGGCTCCACGAGTCCACTGAGAATCAGCTGAATCGGTCTATAACCCGGCTCCACGAGTCCACTGAGAATCAGCTGAATCGGTCTATAACCCGACTCCACGAGTCCACTGAGAATCAGCTGAATCAGTCGATGAACACGGTAGCAGCCGTCTTCTTAATACATTAATTTCTTATACTGTTTTTCTCTCTCTCTCACTCTCTTATTCCCCTGGCAGTACATTTGTTCATTTGTTTCTTTTTAACTTCTTTTTTTCTCTAATAATATATAATGTTCTATATTGTTTCATTAAAAAAAAAAAAGAATCAGGTTAATTTAGACCTCGGACTCATGAATCATGAGTTAATATGTGGAATCGGATCATTTAACTCGGGTGAGTCAGTCAGGACCAGTATTAATTGATATTGATATCGTTTATTTATCATGTGATTAAAAGTATCAAATTAAGACTGTGTTGTTCAGCGTTTGGATTCTCTCTTAAACCTGGAACTAACTAAGAAAAGTCTTTAGATTTCAGCAGTGAAGTGAGAAGTCTGGAGATGAATTAGCAGTACATGAATGTTTTTACACTGCAAAACTTATTGTTAAATATAGGAAGAAATTCTATGATACTTTTGACATTAGAATGAAATTAAACCACGTGCCCCAGACAAGCGTTAATGTCCAGCCCTGATATACACGTGTGGATGTATCTGCACTGATCGGCCAAAACATTATGACCACCGCCGGCTTGCCTTTTCCCCATAGTGCATCCTGGTGTCATGTGTTCCCCAGGTAAGAGACGCACACGTACCCGGCCATCCACGTGATGTAAAAGAAAACGTGATTCATCAGCCCAGGACACCTTCTTCCATTGCTCCGTGGTCCAGTTCTGATGCTCATTGTTGGATGCTTTCGGTGGTGCACAGGGGTCAGCATAGGCACCCTGACTGGTCTGTGGCCATGCATCCCCATACACAACAAACTGTGATGCACTGTGTATTCTGACCCCTTTCTATCAGAACCAGCATTAACTTCTTCAGCAGTTTGAGGAACAGTAGCTCGTCTGTTGGATCAGATCACACGGGGCAGCCTTCTCTCCCCACGTGCATCAATGAGCCTTGACCGCTCATGACCCTGTCACCGGTTCACCACTGTTCCTTCCTTGGACCACTTTTGATTAGGGCTGCAGATATCGATTATTTTAGTAATCGAGTAATCGGATAAGAAGTACTTTTTCTTTACTAAAGAGGAATACTAAATATGTAAGAGAAAATAAGACGGGTCTTTAAAATGAACAACTAAGTTTCCTATTTCCAAAAATGAAAATAAAATCTAAACCTATTTAGTGCATTTAATTGTCATTCAAAATGCAAATACAAATATATAAATTAAAAAAACGTAATTACTTCAAAAGAAGGTAAATTAGTACAACCTAAAACAAAATAATAATAATAATAATACCTAAACATTGCATTTATGTTGTCCAACTTAATTTCGACGTTTCAGTCTAACTACAGCTCAAGCAGGACATAAGCCTTTACTGTCCTCCTGAAAGACTTTGTGGGTTTTGTAAGCGGCAAAAATTTGTGGACAGGAAGGAAACTTGGAAGAAGAACAAGAGTCCATACACATCAAATTACTTAACACATTTTTCTGTAACATGAAATTAGTTATTTGGTGAATAAACCCTCTTAAATGTCTCTACATACTGGTGTGTGTGTGTGTGTGTGTGTGTGTGTGTGTGTGTGTGTGACGGAGAGAGTGAGGCTATCAAAATGAATGACGCTTAGGCTTTCACAAAATGTAGCTAAATTAGGGACATCATAACTAGCCACCATACTGATTTACGATCTTAAATAGTCACTACATGTACCTACAATCCACATACATTTATACCGGCCTTAATTTCATATATTTCATATATCTCTGTGATCTGTACATGGAAAAAGGTTTTGAGAGATCTGTGATTTAAAAATGACGACACTGGAAATGTTTCAGGACCAGACATGTACAGTAGCATTGCAAAATGTTTATTATTGTTTTTATGAAATGGTCTATATATAATTATTTCTTTTTCCACTCTTGCACCTGCAGTCATGAAATGGAGCAAAGACACAGCCGAGGAGACGATCAAACAACATGCTTCAGATCTCCTTAATCATGCAGCAGTGAGAGAGAGAGGGATTGGTGTTTGTTACTGACTGCAGCGTGAGTTAATTTTCACTATAACAGTAAAACACAATGATCTGTTTTTCTGTTAACTGTGTATTGTGTTTACATCCACAGCATTTTACTATTGCACTTTATTCATTACAAAACTGTGTAGTGGTCAGTGCTGCACTGTCCCTGGTCAGTTATTGTACTGTACTGTACTGTCTTGCACTGTTTACACACATGCACTTTATGTAGTACTGTGTAGGTCTGTGTAGTGAACTTAGTTCTGTGTTGTCTCCTGTAGTTGTGTGTTTTATGTAGCACCATGGTCCTGGAGGAACGTTGTTTCATGTTACTGTGTACTGTACCAGCTGTATGTGCTTCAAATGACAATAAAAGCTACTTGACTAAACACCAGTGACCTGGAGTCCCAGTTAATGACGTCCGCTCGTAACAACGAGTCTAAAGTCTTTACTTATGGTTTAGTAACTGGATACATGGAAATATTCTCAAAGAAATCCTTATTTTAACTCATTTCAGCACTTTTCAACACTCTACACAGTTCTGGAGCACATTATTCTCACACCAGTCTCTTCCCTACACAAATCTTTTCTGATTGGCTCATAACAGATCCATCATAACAGGAGAAACTTCCTATTGGACAATTGAATAAAAAACGTTACAACAATTACTTTTTTACATAACTGAACACATTCATACTCAATATATCCTTCTTACTGTATTATAATTATTTATGTATAATTTCATATTAAGACTCAAACATGTAATGCTTTACTTTATTAGGATTAAAATCATTTATATTAAAGAATCACACACTGTTGTAAACAGGCAAAATATCTAAATGTACATTAATTTCTCACTGTCTATTATTATTATATACTTACTGGTGCAATCATCAAAATCAACCAATCATGTAGCAGCAGCACAATTCATACACTCATGCAGTAACACACACACACACCAGTCTATATAGATTACACAAACAAAAAGTAAGCCTTGTTAGTGAGAGAGGTCAGAGGAGAATGGTCAGACTGCTTGGAGCTGACAGGAAGGCTACAGTAACTCAGTATGTGGGGGTCAGTGATTGAAAAGTGAAACTAAAATGTCTTTGACTCCCTCTAGTGGTAACTGCTGTATGGTTTTAATCCTGACTAGTAAGGGGTGGATTCTTCAATACATCCAACCAATGATTTGCTCCTTCACATCCTGCACGATAATGCAGTCTTTAAAAAGCAGGAACAATCTGCTGAAGCAGTCCTGTGTTTTACACAGTCGGGTGTTTGTTTTTGCTGTAATGAATCCTCACTACAAATTCAGTTCCTCTGACAGAGGAGGTCGATTATGGACAGGCTTCCTATCAGAGAATCAGCAGCTGGAGAAGAGATTCTTTACAAAGATGTGTTATTAAACAGTCTCTGTGGTCATATGCTTCAAAGTTACATGTGCATAATACATACAGAATAGACTATTGGCTCTATATTCTCAACATAAATTTCAATACTCAGTGCAAAGTATAATGCATAATAATAATAATAATGAAATAAACTCACTTGAAAAGCACTAGCATAGCCAGGAATCACAATGTGGGTGGGCCAGAAAAAAATTGAGTGGGCCTAGCCTAAAATGGATCTTCAATCAATCAATGATATCAATAATCTCATCAATAATAAGCCAACACAACTACTGCTTGAATTCGAACCACCATTTAATCAGAGCATAAGCCTGTATGTCATTGTAAGCAGTGTTAAGAACATAATGATAAGAACAGCATGAGCACGGCGGCCACACCACACACACAAGCATGACAGACGTGCTGCAACACCATTATCAAATCAACAGGACAGTATCGGACAGTGTGTAAATTGTCCGATATATGGCTCAACGGCCATTTAAACCACATGAAATGAACAAGAATGATTATACAACTACATAGCAGGAAAATGTGGACTGGCTTACTTTTACACTGGTGTGTAGGGGAGGTACACGCTGGAGACTAAAGTGCTGCTGGTGATGGAGTATAAGGTGAATGAACACTAGCAGAGCTCCTTACTACTCAAGCTTGATGGCTCCTGAACATTTAAAACTTTAGTAAGTTGGTCTGTTTCATTTTAGTTTAATGTGCAACTAAACTTCGGTGACCCTCTGTGAAGTGTGCTCGGTGTGGAGGGAGATGGGCGGCGTGAGTGTAGAGACGTTTCATTCTTCGCTCTCGTGCAGAAAGTACCAAAATTGACTCATAGATATAACGTATGACGTGCCAAAAAAAAACTAATAGGGTCCACCCAGGCCCACCCAGGCCCACCCATAGCTACGCGACTGTTGAGAAGTAATGTGATAATACTCGTGTGGCTAATCCTAATTAGCGCATCTCTAGCGGCAAATTATAGCCACGATAAAATGCTCAGAACTCACAAATATAAATATTAAACATCGGTAAAGCATCAACAATATATATCAGATGAATAGACAGGTGTGTACTCACATTAATACACAAACACATTACACAGAACATTAATAATGACCATAGACGATCATTTACAGTCCTGTCTTCCTGTGCGCTACACTGAAACTGGAACGTATGGAAACATTAGTTCCTATGACAGGCTTTCTGACAGTTTTAATGTGTATGTTTGTATAAGGCTAGAGTTTTAACTTCACCATATTGATGTGTTGAAATGTGTTATATTCACCTGCTCTCAGTGTGTGTCTCGTCCCTGCAGCAGATTATAACTTCTCTTTATTATAATAGGAACAATCAAATGACCTCCATTTATTGACCTCCACCTTTCTGGTACACCTGTACAGGTGTGTTAACTCTCAGATGTTTTGTGTATGTTTTTGATGGTTTTGTGATTTAGCCCGTGGATTACTAATAGCTTAATGGAGGATTTGTCTTTTTTTTTCTAATACAGTTTACATAATTTCACCATTTTAGGACACATAGCACTATTCCTGATGTTAGTTGGAAAAGGGTAAAAAGTGTTTTTTAATCCCCACACACATGAAAATGTTTATGTAATTTTCTTTTTTTTTTATTACACCCCAATAAGGTATATGTAATGGTGTGTAAACAAGTTAAATGGACCTGTTAAGTTCCTACATAAATGTGCACAGCGCCCTCTATCTGTTGAATGATGGTATATTGGAGTGAAATCCGGGGTTTCTCACAGCAGGTTTAATGGGACATGCTGTGGGTAAGCTGTGTGTTTTGAGTGGTTCAGAGATTTATCAGGAAAAGTGAATAAAACACAAAAAGTTACTCTTCTGCTGTCAAGTAATTTATTAATGAATATTCTGGTCATGTGACCTACTAATGATTAATGTGTGTGCAGCTACAAACCCTACAAGTGTTTATAATAAACCTCTCAACAATCAGGACAAAAAATAAGTAACACCCTAACGAGTTTCTTTAAACTACTTAATGTTTATTGTTTACTTCTTAGCCATGAGTTTATAATATGCTGAAAGTAAATTATTATAAAAATACATTCAATGTAGAATTGATTCCTTTGTCTGAGAGCAAACAGGACAAATAGTTTCTAATGCTAATAATACCACAGAGATTAAATCAGTTATCAGTCATAAGTCAATATCAGGAAGGAGATAAATCCTATATACAGCTGTGCTTTCCTGAAATAATATTTCATGCTTGATCACACAAAATACAACAATTCCACTTCCAGACATCCACCGAATTCTCTATTACAAAGACATGTCTCAGGTTTTCTGTATCTATAGACCAGCAGATAGAAAAGGAATATTTTGCCAAACTTATTTAAATAGTTGAGATAGAATAGTACAGGAAGTGGATGAGTAGACTCTACTGCTGTGTACAGGAAGTGGATGAGTAAACTCTACTGCTGTGTACAGGAAGGGGATGAGTAGACTCTACTGTTGTATACAGGAAGTGGATGAGTAAACTCTACTGCTGTGTACAGGAAGGGGATGAGTAGACTCTACTGTTGTATACAGGAAGTGGATGAGTAAACTCTACTGCTGTGTACAGGAAGGGGATGAGTAGACTCTACTGCTGTAGACAGGAAGTGGATGAGTAAACTCTACTGCTCCTATCTGCTCCACTCCATTCTTGACTTCAGGTGAAGGAGAGGCCACTTACAGTATTTGGTAGACTGGCAGGGTTATAGGCCAGAGGAACAGTCATGGGTCAATGCCAATGACATACTGGACCCCTCCCTGATCACTGACTTCCACCAGGCATGCCATGATAAGCCTGCACCCAGACCTTGAGGTCGACCAAGAAGAACAACACCAAGAGGTGTTCTCAGAAAGGGGAATTCAGTTACAACATTGCCCGCTGTTTCCCCTAACATTCAGGAGATGGACCCCTAACCCAAATTAAGACACTTCTGGATTCAACACTTCCAGTTGGATGTGGAAGTTTAAACAGGCCTCAGCGCGTTAACAGTGCTTTAGTGCAAAGTATTTTTTTTGTGTTACATTTTCTTTTTCGTTTTCTTGTAATCATGAGTTAATTGTCTGGTGATCTCAACATAAGCTGTTATCTCATGATGTTTCCTTTACACAAAAAAATGGTTTTCCTTTGATCTTGACATAACAAAATTGTTGTTTGCTCATTATCAAAACTTAAAAAAATAAAAAAGCTTTGATCTGTCAAAAATTTAAGTTGTGATCACAAAAAAACAAGAAAGAAACAAATTTAATAACACATGGCCTTTTAAGACTTCTGTACTTCTACCATAGAATTTTGCTCTAAATATTATTTTACAGCATGTTGTGTTTATAATAATATTTATGTAAAATATGACTCTGTATTATTTAATACATAACAATTAATATTCCTATATTTAGTATATGTAAATACCTTGTATTATTTGCCCACAACATTGTAGTTAAAGTGTTTTTGCACTCTAATCAGAATTTCTCTCACCATAATATGAGTTTCAGTGTCAAATATTAAAATAAGATCTTTTCATCAAAACCTTTACTTATGCATTCATCAAGTATCATTCAGTTATGTTTCCATAATTATTTGATACATCAAAAATTGCTTTATTGTCTTGCAATTCTGGTTGTATACTACATATAACTAAAACAGTTAGCAGACCTTTTTTTCTTTTGAAGGACCACAGCAGGATCATTAAGATCAGTAAAGCGATGAAAAAAATCCCAAACCCACAACCAGTCCTATAGTTATACCATTGGATCTAGAACCTGAGACTGAGGAAAGGGAAAATAGCAGAATGTCAGAAATTAATCATAAAATCTGCAGGTATTTAATTCAAGTCTGCAAAAAACTGCCTACACTAGCTCATGAGAAAACATTTAGCTGAATTATGGATGCATTAGTACAGATATATGATTATTGATATGATTCCATGATCATTTACTGTTACTAGTAAAACTAGTATCTACTATTAGCATACTTGTATTCATAGTCAGAACACTTTTCTTTTCCTTTAACATTAAACACATGAAGACTCACCATGCACTTCTCCAGATTCAGACTCACACCAGTAAACTCCAGTGTTGGATGTGGAGAGGAAGCTGATGTTACATGTAGATCCTGTAACTGATCCCCAGTGTGAACAATCTAACACTCTCTCACTGTGTGTGTATCGTCTCACTGTCCATCCAGTAGAGTTACTCTGGTCCTCACAGCTCAGTGAGAGAGAGTCATTAGTAAAGTGTTGAGTTCTGCTGGGATTGATGATCAGAGAGACTGGAGGAGATTCACCTTAAACACAGAAAAGACAGGAATTACAAAGGAATCACTGAAAATAATGAGGCAGACAAGGAAATTATTGTATGAAATAAGAAAGATACATGCTGTTGTTCTGCAAAATTTAATTACTTGTCAATTTTTTTTTACTCCACAGGCTTGTACTGTAAATGATTAGACATTCAGAGCAATGCCATGAGTTGAGGGATACAAATGATCCTCTACCAGCACTTAGGACTCTTTAACTGCCTTATACACATGAATAAATAAATGGTGCTTTAATCTGATCTTACATTCACACTTTTATATTCTACACTTCAACACAACAGTTAATTTTCCTCACCAGTGATCCATAGTGGCTGTGGATTGCTGTACTGTGAGTGAAGGGCTGGTTCTCCTCTCTCTCCTCTGCACATATAAACTCCTGTGTGATTAAGAGCAGCAGGACTGAGAGTGTATTTGCCTCCAGATCCTCTGCTGCTGTCTGAGAGGAGCTCCACATACACGCTATAGCCACCATTATTATTTATTCCAGTTAAGCCGTCTCTGTAGGGAACAACTGTGTACCAGCTGAATGTCCAGTCTGTAGAGGAGTCTGTAACCTCACAGCTTAGAGTCACTGAGTCTCCTTCAGTCAGCCAGCTCTGTGGAGATACACTCAGTACTCCCGGTGGTCTCTCTGTTACACAGGAAATACAAACAATTTGTAGTTAATACACAGTAAGAAGCAGAAATTCAGAAATGTCTCCAGAAATCCTGAGACACTTACCTGATACAGTCAGTGTAACTATAATGTCAGCAGTCATATCTTACAGAAAGACTTTTCTCAATATTTACAATTTCTATTTGATTAATAAATGACACACTGTACTTTTTAGCAGTTACAGTTGTTACATTTATTGTTGAGGAATGTCTGCAAAACAGTCTATTTTTTCTCACTACTTTAATGAACAAATATATTCATTGGTTTTTATTTTTGTTTTTAAATAAAATATTTTTAAAATATTGCAGTGGATCTTACCAGATACAAATGACTAATACTTTCAAACATATGTATTTCAAGATTGTTTTAAATATAACAATAACAAGGACTAACAAGGAATTACAAAATAACTAAGCAATATTTTTTCTTACCCCTTCTAACATACCTGCAATAAAAGTAGAAGAAAAAATCATGACATACCTCTCACTGTAATCTTGATAGGATCACTGAACTCTGTGTAGTAGTAGTAGTAGTTGTTGTTTATCCTGTTTGCCCAACACCGGTACTCTGTTTCTCCTGCATTATCGACTGTCACTTTAAGTGTGTTCTCTTGTTCACTGTTCAGATTCTGTAACAGCTGATTATTTTTGTACCAGTGAAACTCCCATCCAGTCCCCTGCTGCAGCTCACAGCTCAGAGTGACGGTGTCTCCAGTGTAGACGGAGCTCTGAGGATTCACTCTCACAGTCGGTTTGGGTTTAACTGCTGTTGATCCCAAAGGAAAAAGGATATCCAAAAAAAAAAACTATCAAAAAATCTGTACTAATCAGTTTCCAGATAAAATAAAAAAAATTATAATGAAGATTACAGAATGGGGCAGATTTTATGTACCATTTCATGTTTTTAAATTACAGTAAAGATGTAGTTAACCCTTAAAAATTTATAACAATTTGTGAAGATAAAGGAGTTATTATTCTATTCAATAAAGTATGTTGTGTTTAGACTGTAATGAACACACACAGGGGCAACAACAGCTGCAAGACAAAGACATGGCGAAACAAAGAGGCTTAAATACACAGACAAATCAAGAGCGAAGCTGTAATCCAGACACATTAGAACACCAATGACAGGACAGGGGTGGAGACAAGACATGAATCTGAACAAAAACCCACATGGCAATGCAAACAAAAACATAACAGAAACAGGTCTGGTGGGGATGTGTCCCAAATATCTGTGACAGTTCTCATTTACATACACTTTCTCATAAAGCTCTTTTTTTTAATCACCCTTTAAATTAATAAAATAAAAATTATACAAATTCTAGCAAACCTGTTATGAAAAGAGAAAAAAAAATCATGACATACCTCTCACTGTAATCTTGACAGGATCACTGAACTCTGTGGAGTAAAAGTAGAAGCTGTACTTTTTGTAGTAGTTGAACCTGTTTGCCCAACACTTGTACTCTGTTTCTCCTGCATTATCGACTGTCACTTTAAGTGTGTTCTCTTGTTCACTGTTCAGATTCTGGGACTGATTATTTTTATACCAGTGAAACCCCCATCCAGTCTCCTGCTGCAGCTCACAGCTCAGAGTGACGGTGTCTCCAGTGTAGACGGGGCTCTGAGGATTCACTCTCACAGTCGGTTTGGGTTTTGCTGTTGGTATGAAATGATGAAGGAGTCAGAGCTGCTTTTCACTTTACAACATAAGCAGTAGATTCACTGTGTCTAACAGATGCTTTGTGTCTAAAACAAACATTTATATATAACATTTGATACAAGATGTTACAGTTTTTTTTTTTCTTCAGTGGTGGGCTGTCAGGGCCAGCAAGGCCTTCTCTACTGGCCTAAACTGCAGTGATCTGAATCACTGACTTGCATTTTAATATATTTAATATATTTTTCCATGAATGTGTATTAAATTATTCCCAATAGTCTATTCTCTACATTTCATCGCTTTTCTCTTGATTGCGCTGCTTCCAGTAGTGTATATTTATGATAAGAATATTTATCCAATCATATTTCAGCCAGTGGCTGACATCATGTGATGCCAGGGTGAAAGAAATCTGCCTTCAGAATCAATAGTGCAGGCGTCCGTAGCTTAAAATAAGTGGCAATGAAATTTCATGAGTTTTACATTAACCAATCAGATTTCGAGTTGGCGTCACTGGGACCATCTAGCAGGCATACGATTACTTCAGCAATTTCCCGTCCTTTGATTGGAGTCAGAGGAAGCATACTACACAAACTAAATAAAATATATATTTTTTAACTCACAATGGCTGACAGAGGAGAAGAAATCAATTTGGTGAAGACCAGTGAAGGCCTAGATGTGAAATGTATGGCCCGCCACTGGTTTTCTTACACGGCTGGTATTCAGTATATTTTCTGTGTAACAAAAGTCATGATTGGATTGAAGTGTAGAAAAAATGTATTTGCTGATTTTAGACTGATATTTTATGGATCCTGCACAAATCCTTCACCACTATCTGAACATATCTGCATTTTCTTGAAGACAGAGGACCATTTCATTCACATTAAATGCACAGAACAGACTCACAGATGAGTTATTTATCCCCCTTTAGACAGTCAACTACACATCAGAAGTTTATTGTTCAATTTAACAATGTAAGTAATTCTACAAATATTTTAGTTAATGAAATATGTGTATATATGAACTTAAGTGACATCCCATTCCTAATCCACAGGGTTCAATATGACGTCGGTCCACCCTTTGCAGCTATAACAGCTTCAACTCTTCTGGGAAGGCTGTCCACGAGGTTTAGGAGTGTGTTTATGGGAATTTTTGACCATTCTTCCAGAAGCGCATTTGTGAGGTCACACACTGATGTTGGACGAGAAGGCCTGGCTCTCAGTCTCCGCTCTAATTCATCCCAAAGGTGTTCTATCGGGTTGAGGTCAGGACTCTGTGCAGGCCAGTCAAGTTCATCCACACCAGACTCTGTCATCCATGTCTTTATGGACCTTGCTTTGTGCACTGGTGCACAGTCATGTTGGAAGAGGAAGGGGCCAGCTCCAAACTGTTCCCACAAAGTTGGGAGCATGGAATTGTCCAAAATGTCTTGGTATGCTGAAGCATTCAGAGTTCCTTTCACTGGAACTAAGGAGCCAAGCCCAGCTCCTGAAAAACAACCCCACACCATAATCCCCCCTCCACCAAACTTTACACTTGGCACAATGCAGTCAGACAAGTACCGTTCTCCTGGCAACCGCCAAACCCAGACTCGTCCATCAGATTGCCAGATGGAGAAGCGCGATTCGTCACTCCAGAGAACGCGTCTCCACTGCTCTAGAGTCCAGTGGCGGCATGCTTTACACCACTGCATCCAACGCTTTGCATTGCACTTGGTGAATGGCTTGGATGCAGCTTCTCGGCCATGGAAACCCATTCCATGAAGCTCTCTGCGCACTGTTCTTGAGCTAATCTGAAGGCCACATGAAGTTTGGAGGTCTGTAGCGATTGACTCTGCAGAAAGTTGGTGACTTCTTCGCACTATGCGCCTCAGTATCCGCTGACCCCGCTCCATCAGTTTACGTGGCCTACCACTTCGTGGCTGAGTTGCTGTCGTTCCCAAACACTTCCACGTTCTTATAATACAGCTGACAGTTGACTGTGGAATATTTAGGAGCGAGGAAATTTCACGACTGGATTTGTTGCACAGGTGGCATCCTATCACAGTTCCACGCTGGAATTCACTGAGCTCCTGAGAGCGACCCATTCTTTCACAAATGTTTGTAAAAACAGTCTGCATGCCTAGGTGCTTGATTTTATACACCTGTGGCCATGGAAGTGATTGGAACACCTGATTCTGATTATTTGGATGGGTGAGCGAATACTTTTGGCAATATAGTGTGTGTATATATATATATATATATATATATATATATATATATATATATATATACATACATACATACACACACACACACACACATACATACACACACTACTAACAAAAAGTTAAGGATATTCAGCTTTCGAGTGAAATTTCAGGATGCACCTAAAATGCACAGGTGAACTTAATTTGACCTTCTCTACACTTTTGAATGCACATGTCCAACTGTTCAGCGTTTCAAGTACTTCTTGCACCCAAGTGTCACGTCCATTTGAAACCGTTTACATCAGCGTGGTCTGCGTGCTAGACGACCTGCAAAGGTACCTGACCACACCACCAGGAACAGGCGTCAGGCCAGGGAGCATTTACGCTGAACGAGGGACCAGTGGGCCTCAATGCTGTTCTCTGATGAAAGTCAATTCACGTTTAGCAGAAATGATGGCCACCAATGATGTTGGAGACGTCAAGGAGAGCGCTATGCATCAGCCACTGTTGTGGTGGTGTTATAGTCTGGGCAGGTGTGTCTACTCAATACAGAACTGCCCTACATCTTGTGAATGCTACAGTGACAAGCCAATATTACCTGAATAACATCATTAATCCAGTCATCGTGCCCTTTGCATGAACAACACAGGCCTAATTTCATCTTCATGGACGACAATGCTCCAGCTCATCGAGATCACATCATTAGAGAATGGCTGCTGGAGGCTGGGGTACCTCAAATGGAGTGGCCTGCACTTTCTTCAGACCTGAATCCCATAGAAAACCTATGGGATCAGCTGAGTCGTCGTATAGAGGCTTGTAACCCTGCACCCCAGAACCTCAATGACCTGAGGGCCGCCCTTCAAGAAGAGTGGAATGCCATGCCTCAGCAGACAATAAGTCGACTCGTGAACAGCATGAGACGTCATTGTCAAGCTGTAATTGATGCTCAAGGGCACATGACAAATAATTGAGACACTGACATTTTTTGTTGTGGTATACCCACCACTGTTGTTGGCTTTTGTTTCAATAAATTGTTTGAGATGAGGAAATCACCATTGCATGCTTCTACTTAAATGCCCTACTTTCATGATATATCATCACTGTAGCGTGAACTTAACTTTTTGTGAGTAGTGTACATACACTACCAGTCAAAAGTTTGGACACACCTTTTAATTCTATGTTTTTTTGTTTAGGGATTTATTTTCTACATTCTAGAACAATACTGGAGATTTCAAAACTATGAAATAACACACATGGACTTAAGTAATACATATGTAATGACAACAAAAAACAGTCAGTTGTTATTTTAAGACACGAAGGTCAGGTGTTCTGGAATAGTTATTGCAAGAACAGTATTGTCCAGTGCATTTGCAAAACCCATCAAGCACCATGATGAAACTGGCTCACATGAAGACCATCCCAGTAAAGCAAGACCAAAACTTACCTCTGCTGCAGAGGAGAAGTTCATTTAGAGTTACCAGCCTCAGAAATCACCAATTAACAGCACTTCAGATTAGAGCCGTTATGAAGGCTTTACAGAGCATCAGTAGCAGACATATCTCAATATCAACTGTTCAAAGGACATTATTGTCTATTTTGGCAGCCTTCAGCATTGTTTTACAATGTAGAAAGAAATAAACACCAGGAAAGACCATGGAATTAGAAGGTGTGTCCAAACTTGACTAGTAGTGTAGCTTGATTCCAGAAAACAGAAAAATATGATCAACTATCAAGTTTTGATAAAGAAATTTGTTTTGTTTTTTTTTTATCTGGAAATAGTGTACTTTGATGAGCCACTACATCAAATACAGAAATGCTTTTCTAAGGATTTGATACTCATTTTGGAAAATTACACAGAAACAGACATAAGCCTAATCAATTCAGTTTGCAATCAGATTTGGTGGTGGTGGTAGCTCAAGAAGTTAAGGCTCTGAGTCATTGGCCAGAAGAGCAGGGTTTAAGCCCCAGCACAGCCAAGCTGCCACCACTGGGCCCTTGAGCAAGGCTCCCAACCCATCCTGCTCCAGGGGTGCTGCATCATGGCTGACCCTGCGCTCTAACCCCAACCCCCTAGGATGGGATATGTGAAGAAAGAATTTCACTGTCCAGTAATGTATATGTGACAAATAAAGACAATTTAACTTAGATAGTGGCAGTCAAAATGTCTGCAATGCTCCTGTCCATCACATCATTAAAACAGGGAGTAGTGTTCACACATTTTATACAGACAGCAGACATAGTTAAACCTATTTAAATGGCCGACTGCAAAGACATACAACTAGAAATATATCCAACATAACAGAAGTGAATCAGGGATTATTTCCCCAGCAGTGTTAGTGTGAACAGACATCAGTCAAGTGAAAAGAAGATAATGAGACTATTTAAATGTCATGAGAGACTTCAACCTCAAGTGTTGAGACAGAGACTGATGTGGATGATGCTGATTATCAAAATCTCTCAAAATTACATTGGCAGATAAAACCTTATAATGCAGAATGCTTCAAATTATCTTCTAACAAATCAGAGAATGACAGAACCAACACATGGTGAGATTTACTGCCTTCCTTTCTCATATATATTAAATATATTATATCTTTCTTATTACATATTAAATAAGAAATAAAAACACCCACAGACTCACCTGATACAGTCAGTGTAGCAGCATCACTGATCTCTGAGCTCTGAGAGTCTCTCCCATGTCCTCTGCAGGTGTAGGTACCACTGTCAGAGTCTTTAACATAAAAGATTCTGAACTGCTGCATTGGGTTGTCTGTGTAGACTCTCTTACTTCCATCTGTGTAGACTGTGTTATTATTTTTATTCCAGCTGTAAGTCCACTGAGTGTCTCCTCCTCCCTGTATGTCACATCTGAGAGTAACAATCTCTTCAATGAACACATGTCTATCAGGCATTATGGACACCACAGCTTTATGACTTCCTGTAAAAGATTCTGTTGTTAATAAACCTTACATAAAGTCATTCCCAAGTCTACACTACTAATATCATGTTTAGAGTGAGTGTGAGTACATGTTTTTGTTACTTGTTGATACTGATATGTGTAACCTGCTTAATATTAAGAAATCAGGGGCATCATGGAGCATTTTATTTAGTACTAGTTATGTCAGTTACTCTCTTGTGCTTCTGTTATTAAACTTGTGCTGTTTCATATCTAATATGTTAAGGCATCTAAGCAGTGTAACACTATTTCAGTGTAAAACTATTTATTTAAATCTGACAGTGCTATAAAAACTTAATTAATAAACAAGAAATAAATTAATAAATTGTGCACAGCCTTCAATTTTTAAGTATGGAAACAAGATAAAGGATAAACTACATAAATCACCTTGAGCCTGGGCCACTGGTATAAGTGAAATCAGCACTAAAAAGGGAACAGAAACAGAACATGACGTAAATATGGAAAATATTCAGACTATTAATGAAAACAGTAAATTTTCCACAAGGTTAAATCTTATTCAAGTAATCCTAACTACCATCTGTAAGAAATGCATTTTAACCTCTCTAAATAATAAATAAACAAAAGAAAGAGAAATGATGGAAATATCTCACATTACATTATCTGCAGTGTGGAAAGTGAGGACAGAGAAGTGTGGCCAGACTGGTGGAGGCCTGTGGTTGAAAAGTGAATCTAAAGTGACTTTAACACTCTACTGGTAACTGCAGAACATTTTAATCCTGACTTTATCCACTTTGTAATAGATTTAAAGTGAACTATTTAAAGATGGGAGAAAGTCTGTTCCATGATGTAGATGATCAGAATTTAGTTTCTACAGCATGAATTCATGACAATACCTTCCTTATGTGAACAGTTCAGGCTGCTCGTGATGGTCTTTGTTTTCTTGGCACATTTGTCATCCCTTAATACCAACTGAGCATTATTTGTCATTAGATCTGTTCATGAACCAAATTTACCAACTTAAAATTGTATTTATATTGTATTGTAATACAAAATACAACAAAGCACATATCACAAGTGAATGTGGTCGGGGTTAGGGGACAGTGCAGAAATAGTATAGTAACAGAATTTTATACCCAATTAAATTAGCATTAGTCAAAGTCAAGTCAAAGAAGCTTTATTGTCACTTCAACCATATACAATGTTCCTCCTAGACCAAATGTGCTACACAAAGACAAAGTACAGTGATGCAGACAAACAGAGCTAAACAGAGATAAAACTAAACTATACTTAAGGTGCATGAAAAACTAGACATAGACAGGATGACGAGACAAGACAGTGCAGACAAACAACATATAGACTGACTCTGTGCAAAAGAATAGTGTTGACAGTGAGTGCAAATATTAAAGTGACACATGTAAACAGGATCAATATAAAGTGTAAAGTGTAATGTAAAGTGACATATGCGTACCAACAGGACAATTTTTTGTGCACGTGTGTGTCCATCCGTGTATGTGTGTGTGTCCAGCTCAGTTCAGTTCTCGTTGGGAACACAGTTCTCAGTTTTTGTGCATGTGTGTGTGTCCAGCACAGTTCAGTTTCTATGTTGAGATCAGATCTTGGTTGTATGTGTGTGTGTCTGTGTCTAGCTCAGTTCAGTTCTCTGTTGAGATACCTGATTGCCTGAGGGAAGAAGCTGTTCAACAGTCTGGTTATGCGGTTCCGAATGCTTCGGTACCGCTTTCCGGATGGCAGAAGAGTGAAGTGTGTGTGAGATCATCCACAATGCTGTTAGCTTTGCGGATGCAGCGTGTGGAGTAAATGTCTGTAATAGAGGGAAGAGAGACTCTGATGATCTCCTCAGCTGTCCTCACTATCCGCTGAAGGGTCTTGCGATCCAAGACGGTGCAATTCCCAAACCAGGCAGTGATGCAGCTGCTCAGGATGCTCTCAGTGGTCCCTCTGTAGAAGCTAGCCAGGATGGGAGGTGGATGATGAGCCTTCCGCAGCCTTTGCAGGAAGTAGAGACGCTGTTGGGCTTTTCTGGTGATGGAGCTGATGTTGAGTGACCAGGTGAGGTCCTCCGCCAGGTGAACACCAAGGAATCTGGTGCTCTTGACGATCTCCACGATGGACCCATCGATGTTCAGTGGAGAATGGTCACTCTTTGCTCTCCTGAAGTCAACAACTATCTCTTTAGTCTTGTCGACGTTCAGGGACAGGTTGTTGGCTTTACACCAGGCTGTTAGCTGTTGCACCCTGAGGTGCTCCAGTGCTCAGTGTGGTGGTGCTGGAGGTTCTGTTCCCGATCTGGACTGACTGAGGTCTTCCAGTCAGAAAATCCAGGATCCAATTGCAGACGGAGGTGTTGATGCCTAGCAGACTCAGCTTCTCAATCAGGTGCTGAAGAATGATCGTACTGAATGCTAAACTGAAGTCAATGAACAGCATTCGTAGGTAAGTGTCTTTATTGTCCAGGTGTGTGAGGGCCAGATGGAGGGTTGTGGTGATGGCATCGTCTGTGGAGCGATTTGGACGATACGCAAACTGCATGGGCTCAAGTGAAGGTGGCAGCAGGTTCTTAATGTGCCTCATGACGAGCCTCTTGAAGCACTTCATGATGATGAGTGTGAGTGCAACGGGACGGTAGTCATTGAGACAGGACACTGGAGACTTCTTCGGCACGGGGATGATGGTGGTTGACTTTAGGCACTTTGGGAGGACGGCACTGCTCAGGGAGATGTTGAAGATGTGTGTGAAGACATCCACTAGCTGTTCTGCACATTCCCTGAGCACTCTGCCAGGAATGTTGTCTGGTCCAGCAGCTTTCTGTGGGTCAACTCTGCGTAGAGTTTTCCTCACGTCAGCCGTGGTGAGACAGAGCACCTTGTCCTCTGGAGAAGGGATGGTCTTCCTCGCTGTCACGTCATTTCGTGCCTCAAACCGAGCGTAGAAGCTGTTCAGCTCATCTGGAAGGGAGGCATAAATGTCACAGGCAGGTGGAGCTGGCCTGTAGTTGGTGATGGACTGGATGCCTTGCCACATGCGCCGAGTGTCACCGCTGCTCTGGCCGTGGATTCTCTGGGAGTGTGCGCGCTTTGCCTCTCTAATGGCTCAAGACAGCTTGGCCCCTTGTCTCCAGCTCTGAGGGCAGAGTCTCTGGATTTTAGCAGTGCACACACCTTTGTGGTCATCCACGGCTTCTGGTTTGATCGTGTGGTGATGGACTTGGAGACGGTCACGTCATCGATGCACTTCCCGATGTAGCTGGTCACTGATGACGTGGATTCCTCCAAGTCTGTGGTGTCGCCGTTGGTCGCAGCCTCCCTGAACATATTCCAGTCAGTGCACTCGAAACAGTCCTGAAGAGCAGAGATGTCTCCTGCTGGCCAGGTTTTAACCTGTTTCAGAACCGGTTTAGAGCGTCTGACGAGTGGTCTGTATGCTGGAATCAACACAGAGATGTGGTCTGAGTAGCCGAGGTGGGGGCGGGGCTCCGCACGATACGCGCCGGGAATGTTTGTGTAAACAAGATCCAGCCTGTTCGTCCCTCTCGTAGCAAAGTCCACATGCTGATGGAATTTAGGAATCACTGTTCTGAGATTTGCATGATTGAAATCTCCGGCGATGATAAACAGTCCGACGGGGTGAGCATTCTGCAGCTCGCTAATAGCTCCGTACAGCTCACACAGAGCTTCTTTAGCATTAGCGCTGGGTGGAATGTACACTCCGAAAATGAAAGTGGTGGTGAATTCCCGGGGTGAATAAAAAGGTCTGCATCTAACAGTCACAAACTCCACTAGCGATGAACAGTAACTAGAGTGCCATCGCTTCCGTCGACTCTTCTCCCGGCCACCGGCATCAGGCGACGCCGAGGGCTTGGGGCCTGGTCTCCGCAGCAAGCCGAGAACACGAAGCTTTTCCCGTAGGTCATCGTGCACGTTGGCTGATGCACGATTCCCATAATTCAGTAGCGTCTGGCGGTCGTACACATGAACACCGTTGTATCTGGTGTCCATATGCCGTGAAAGTCGGACTGCGTGCTACCATCTTGGGATGTAGCATTATTGCGTATACACTTTTTGGCTTTTAAAGAGTCCACTGATGTCCTAAATTTACCCACAGTATCAACAGTTAAAAAGTTGTTTAATGCTTACACACTTCCATCTTCACACCTCCTCTGCTTTGGCACAGCTAAATTTGCACCATCGCATTAAAACTGAAAATATACCACATCCACAAACTGATCTCTGTTCTCAGGCCTCAAACACTGTAACTATTGTAATCTGTAATGATCATCAGGTACAGATTCCAACAATATAGACTTGTGTTTTAAACTCTGTCTACTTGTACTCTTACCTGTTGAACTATCATAGTAACTGAGAGTAGATACACATCAAACTAAACCCTTCTCATAACAGATATGGAGACACTGATCCACCTGAGCAGTCATGCTGAAGTACACACAATGTCCTAATCACACAATAAGATCATCACTCAGGACATTCAGACTGCAGATGAACAACTTTATACCCCACCACTCACTCTAATGAAGACACAAAGAGAACATTTACTCACAGAGCATCACAGAGAGTGGACTGAGCTCCATCCTGTCCCTCTAATGACTGACTGACTGACAGAGCAGAGGCGTGTGTTAAAGTCTTAATACTGTGTGGTTCAACTCCTATTTTAGTACATGCTGACTGTATGTGCTCTTCCTTCCTCTTTCCAGAAAATCTTAATGTGTGTGTTTTCCCCACTTACTAAGCAGAAAAGATTACAACATTTTAAAGTAAAACCATGTGTTTATTGCAGTATGTGACTGGAGGAAACCCAAGTGAATATGATATGATCAGGAGAAAATATGAGCTTAGGAATGAACCAGGGACACTGGAACTGTGAGACAGCACCATGACACTCTTATAAAGTCAGTCTTAATCAGTCAGAGCTTTAGTGTTAATGTAATCCCATGGTCATGCTTTCGTGCTCTCTTACTGGTTACTATTATTGTGGTTATTGTTCTGCTAAAAAGCACAAATGTACATTTAATGCAGACTTTTCTCAAGATTTATTTGAATCGTTAAATATGATTTATCATAATATTTAAACATACAACTGTAAAGCATTGAGATTAATGTTAATATGATCAAAATTTGTGCCTGCTTGTTTGTTGAGTAAATTAGAATTATCCTCTGTTAAGGTTTTCGTTTCATTCTGGAAGAGTTTGAGCTTCATGTTCGCTTGTGATGCATTAGCAATTCTACAGAAAACACAAGTGTAACTAATTTCAGTTAAAATATTGTCCTGATGCAGAGTGGGCAAGAGTGTGAGTACACATGTACATTTGTGATCCTTTTCAAATGAGAAAAGGTGGAGAGGGTGTAAAGCTGTTCTAAACGAGCTGCTAGACTCTATTAATAACTAGATAACATAGATAACTATGATATTAATAACTAGAAATATAGCCAAAAGAACAAGTGAATCATTTTTCCCCAGCAGTGTTAATGTGAACAGACATTAGTCAAGTGAAGAGAAGATAATGAGGCTCGTATTTAAATGTCATGAGAGACTTCAACCTCAGGTGCTGAGACAGAGACTGATGTGGATGATGCTGATTATCAAAATCATCCAATTCCAATACCTCAAAATATCTTCTAATAAATCAAACAATGGCAGAGCCAACACAAGGTGAGATTTACTGCCTTCTTTCTTAATGTTCGCTGTGTTCTGTTAATCAGACTGACTCACCACAATTATACTGCACACTTAATATAAAACCCAGATACTACTGAAAAAGACATGATAATTCTTATAAAATAAACTGGTGTCTACTGGACAGAGAAGTGAAAGTCAACATTAAAGAAACAGACTCAGTTACTGACAGCTCAAAATCTGCACCCTAAAAAATAATGTTAACATATTAAATAAGAAATAAAAACACCCACAGACTCACCTGATACAGTCAGTGTAACAGAATCACTGATCTCTCAGAGTCTCTCCCCTTTATACTGCAGCTGTAGGTACTACTGTCAGAGTGTTTAACATGCCTGATTGTGATCTCCTGCCTTCTGTAGGGTCTCCCTCCTCCCTCTGAGAGTCCAGTATTATTTTTATTCCAGCTGTAAGTCCACTGAGTGTCTGCTCCTCCCTGTATGTCACATCTGAGAGAAACAGTCTCTTCAAATGGACACATGTGTATCAGGATTTATGGACACCACAGCTTTGGGACTCTCTATAAAACTATCATGTATAGAGTGAGTATGAGTACATGTTTTTGTTACTTGTTGATACAGATATGTGTAACCTGCTTAATATTAAGAAATCAGCATTTTATTTAGCACTCATTATGTCAGTTGCTCTCTTGTGCAGCTGTGATTAAACATCTGCTGTTTTATACGTTAAGGCATTTAAGCAGTGTAAAACTATTTGAGGGTAAAACTATTCATTCAAATATGATCCATCCTTTGATTAGAATATATATATCAAAAAAATTGAATCAATTAATGAAAACAGCACATTTTAGACACACAGAACCCACAAGATTAAATCTTATTCAAGATATCTGAACCACTCTAAATAATAAATAGGTTTTAACATTTTAACTTCTCCAAATAATTAATAAGTCACTATTTACTTTATTGCACACTTTGTGTGTGTGTGTTGAGCTCTGCATTTCATGATCCGTAATGATACACCATGCTCAGCAGACGGCGCTGTTTATGCTTTTATTCCCCTAATTTTTTGTCATATATTTAATTATGCTGGTTAAATTTGCATAATTAGCTTAATATTTATTATACTTTAATTTATTGTACTTAAATTTTCAGATATTGATAATCAGTCCTCTCTTTTTATTATTTATTCTTCTAGACTTTGTTAGACGTAGAGAAGGTGAACAGATGATTCCTGAATGTATGAAGCATGGGGGAGGTGTGATGGTGTGGGGGTGGTTTACTGGTGACACTGTTGGTGACTTAGTCAAAACTGATGGCACAATTAACCAGCATGGCTACCATAGCATTTTGCAGCAACATGCCATTCCATCTGGTTTGCACTTATGCCAAGTTCACACTGCATGACTTTTCAGTCTCCGACTAGTTTTGCAATATCAAGGCAAGGTGGATTGCGTGCACGCGAGTGACAATCGCACAGTGTGAATGACCAAAAACTCGATCTGACAGAGTCGGCAATGAGTCAAAGTCGTGAAGTGTGAAAGCAGCTCTGACTGAAACATACCTCTGCGATGACCTACAGCCAATGAGAGAGTGAGATACAGGGCAGTGGTCAGTTCGGGGAGGAGTTATAGACAACAATATCAGCAAACACAGCTTCAGTTAGAGTACAATATTACAGTTTAATAGAGTTTATAGGCTTTTATCAGGAAAAAACATTTTAAATATAGTTATATCAGAATAAATAAGCTTTACAATAGCATCAAATAGAAATAAAGCAGAAGTATTTGCTTGACCAGCTGCATCAACAGCAGCACATTGAAAAATTATTCATTTGTTCAATTCTACAGAACAGACAGTCCTTATTCCCCGCACAGACCATCTGGCTCAAGAACTTTTTGCAGGGTAACGTTTCCAGTCTTGAGCGAGAACTCCGACATCACGTGTGATCTTGCGTTATTTCCTTATTATTTCTGGCATATGTTCGGTTGTAAAACACAGTTTGTGGATCAGACAGAGTTGTCGGAGATTCTTCCTATTGTGAAGACATGCAGTATGAGAGCTCCTGTCGCCGATCCATTGTGCAGTGTGAACACAGCAGCGACTAAATGCTCCCCTAAACAGTCATGCAGTGTGAAAGCAACAGTGATCTGATGACTTTGAAAATCATGCAGTGTGAACCCAGCATTAGTGAGGCCATTATTTGTTTTCCAACAGGACAATGACCACAACATATCTCTAGGTTATGTAAGAGCTATTTGTCCAAGAAAGAGTGATGAAGTGCTGCATCAGATGACCTGAGCTCCACACTCACATGATCTAAATCCAATTGAGATGGTGTGTGATGAGTAGGATCAGCAAGTGAAGGAAGAGCAGCCAACAAGTACTCAAGACATCTGAAAACTCCTTCAAGATTGTTGGAAAACCAATCCAGTTGACTACACGAGGCTGGTGTAGAGAGTGCCAAGAGTGTGCAAAGCTGTCATCAAAGCAAAAGGTGGCTACTTTAAAGAATCAAAAATGTAAAATATATTCTGGGTTATTTAACCCGTTTTTGTTGACTACATAATTCCATAATTGTAATGTCAATTTCAGTATCTTCAGTATTAAAAAACAATGTTGAATACAATGGAGAGAAAAAAAAAACATTGAATAAGAAGGTGTGTCCAAATTTTTGACTAGTAGTGTATAAATATTTACACAATATCCATGTTTTGTCAGAGGGGCACATTTGACTCAGAACAAAAGGTATAAAAACTGTGTTCAATAAAGCTTAAATGTTTATTTAATTACAAAGTTGAGAGAATGATGCACATGTGTGTGATTACATTATTGAATAGTCCAGTAATCTTAAATACTCAAGCCAGGGTGAATATCGTACCAGGCCGCCATAAAGATTCTTCTCCTGCCTTCATCAAGGTCCTTGAAAACTTCAGATTCTGAACTGGTGAGTCTCTACACTTGCTGATATCTGTGGATAAAGACAAACCAATATGGAGCACATGTAGTGATCAAGAAACACTAAAGGAATATTTATCTTGATAGAGCAATGACATGACATGAGATTAACAGTAATGCAAATCATAAGACTACACACTCCCACCATATGAGTGGGATTTTTTTCCCACCAAAAAAACACTATTTCTTCAATAGCTTCCAGGTCATGTGACCCTGTGACCCAAATCTAGTACCAAAATAATCTACTTGGACACCTTCACAGGGTACACCTCTTTGTATCCCAAAAAAATCTCTTCTTTTATTTTTAATTTAATTTTTATTAAAAAAAAAACACTATTTCTTCAATAGCTTCTAGGTCATGTGACCCAAATCTAGTGCCAAATGCTAAATACAGCAAATTTACATTGTTATACAGGCTGTACACTCACTACTTTACATTGTACCAGAGTGTCATTTCTTCAGTGTTGTTGTCACATTAAATGATAATAAAAATATTTACAAAAATGTGAGGGGTGTACTCACTGTATGTGTGTGTATGTATATACATATACACACACACACACACACATATATATATACACACACACACATTATATATATATACATATACACACACACACACACACACACATATATACACACACACACACACATTATATATATATATATATATATATATATATATATATATATATATATATATATATGTATGTGTGTGTGTATATGTATATACAGTATATATATATACACACACAGTATATATATATATATATATATATATATATATATATATATATATATATATATATATATACATACATACATATACACACATACATATATATAATATATCAAATTATCTCAACAGGTCCACTGTGATGCATGTGATAGATGGATGCATGCACAGTGTGTGGGAATGGACACTTTGCAGCTTCAAACAGCCAGAAAAAAATATGGAAATAGTGCTTGTGTGTTTAAGAAGACTATTGTGTAATAACAATAAAAAATGGCGTGTAATCGTGATAAGAAATGACTTGTTTATTTAAAGAACAGAGGAGTTAAATAAATGAAGAAAATGAACAAATGAATAAAAATCAATGAAGACATTTTTTGGGATACAAAGAGGTGTACCCTCTGGAGGTGTCCAAGTAGATTATTTTGGTACTAGATTTGGGTCACAGGGTCACATGACCTAGAAGCTATTGAAGAAATAGTAGGGTTTTTTTTAAATAAAAATTAAAATAAAAATAAAAAAGAGATTTTTTGGGATACAAAGAGGTGTACCCTGTGAAGGTGTCCAAATAGATTATTTTGGTACTAGTTTAGGGTCACAGGGTCACATGACCTAGAAGCTATTGAATAAATAGTGGTTTTTTTTTTTCAGTCGTACAGAATTTTGTCGACGGTCCCTAAACTACCGCTTCCGAATGTCTGTCTAATGTCTGAATATCAAGACAACTTCAGCGCGGTACCAAAACTAAATTTATAGCATAACATCAGCTCAGCTGCTTCTAACGTGCTAGCTAGCTAATCTGTTAGCTCGACGTGTTAGTTGCCTAGCGCTTAGTTATTTAGACAAAGCTTGTTCAGTCTCTTCTGCTAACGTTACAGTTGTGAGGATTTTCTTCTGCTGTGGCAGTTTTCAAAAGTAATGCCGGTGTTGTGTCCAACTCTGTTTGGGGATCTGTTTCCCCCTAGCCCCGCCCCCGGACATACTTTCTTCCAGAAGTCTACAATATAAAGCTAACACTAAGTACATTTATAATCGGAACTTAGTTGATCTTACCTTAAGTGTCTTCAACTATCTGGATGAGTTGTGACTTTTGTCTTGCTGTAACACGGTCCTGACAAGAGCAGAACATCACATGGACTACAAGCAGGAGACTCGAGCATGGAGGGGAACCGCTGCCTGATCTGAACTGCGCATGCGCGACTATATTTTCGTCAGCTATGTAGGGCGACACCATTTGAACAAACTCACTGAACGGCAATAAAAGTCCCCCCCCCCCCCGCCACAGTTATGATTACATTTGCTTAGGAAGAAGGCATCGTTTTTTCCTCTTTATTGTATGAAAGTTTCAAAATGCCAAAGCATAATAATATTTGTCAATTGACAATAACAGCAATATGAACATTATGCTATGACAGGCAACCGCAGACCAACAACTAACATTAATAACTTTTGAACTAAATTGATGTCAAATTCCTGCACCTGTTATGCACATCGTTAGACATCCAAAAAACTTCTATCCAGATGTTGAACTGCATATCTACATACAAGAGGGGTCATAGTCAGACATTGTGGGTCTCTCTCTCTCTCAGTCCCCCCCCCCTTCCTAGAACACAGGAAGTGTTAAAAAAGTGGTAAGGCTTTAACTCACACCTCTGCTCTGTCAGTCAGTCAGTCGTTAGAGGTACAGGATGGAGCTCAGTCCACTCTCTGTGATGCTCTGTGAGTAAATGTTCTCGTTGTGTCTTCATTAGAGTGAGTGGTGGGGTATAAAGTTGTTCATCTGCAGTCTGAATGTCCTGAGTGATGATCTTATTGTGTGATTAGGACACTTTACCATAACTGCTCAGCAAAATGAGTGGTGTGTGGGTCTGTCTCTCTTTCTGTTTTTGTTTCATAAGCAAACAGGATGTGGTAAGGCTTTAACTCACACCTCTGCTCTGTCAGTCAGTCAGTCGTTAGAGGTACAGGATGGAGCTCAGTCCACTCTCTGTGATGCTCTGTGAGTAAATGTTCTCTTTGTGTCTTCATTAGAGTGAGTGGTGGGGTATAAAGTTGTTCATCTGCAGTCTGAATGTCCTGAGTGATGATCTTATTGTGTGATTAGGACATTTGTGTGTACTTCAGCATGACTGCTCAGGGGGATCAGAGTAATGAGAGTAAATCAGGTGTTTCAAATATATAAAGATGTTTTTTAGACGTTAGCATTAACTAGAAATTCTGATTAAATGCCTTGTAACCTACATAGTTTTTGTTACTATTATTGTCTGTGCTCGGAAAGATCTCAGTACAGCAAGTTCACTCTAATACCAAACTAATGCACAGAAAATTTTTAAATAATCCCTAACTGTTATTTAATAAAAGTCACTAATTATTATTCCTAAGTTAAAATTAAGAGCAATAATTGTGCAGAAACACTTCTCATTATTCCTGTACACACATAGCAATGAGAGTGTAAGAGGCCTGTGAGCAGGCCTGGTGCAAATTTAGCTGTGACAAAGAGGATGTGTGAAAAAAAATGTGGTGGGTGGGGTAGTTTGAAGATGGACGTGTGAAAGCAAGTAACTTTTTAACTAAAAAATCTGGGGGTAAGTTTAACTTAAATCACTGAACCCTTTTAAACCAAACATTGTCCAAACTGAATCCCCACTTAAGAATCAAAGAATCATGCAGAAATAAACACTTCTCATTAACCCTGTACAATGACTTACACAGGATAATGACAGTTCTAGAGGCGTAAGAAAATAAATAGACAAATTGGCAGTTGTAGTTTAGCTTCTTTTTTAATTCACTGTTGCTGAAACAACAAGGAGGAAGCTGAAAATATTTGTATGCTGCATGCATTTAAGTTGTTGGTGCCAGATTCTGTGGCTGCCACCTGCATCATGCAGTAAAAATCAATATGCATTAGACCAGATGTCCAGTTTTCAAATGGTCAGTTTGGGTTAGTCGGTGTCCACTCTAGGCTTGGATTCCTTTTCTTCTCTGACAGGAGTGTTCTGCTGTTGTGGCCAATTCAGTTCGATTAAATTCAGTTAAATTTTATTTTTATAGCACTTTTAACAGTGAACATTGTCTCAAAGCGATTTTACAGAATATAAGAAATATAGAAAAACTCCCTGAGATGACATGAGGAAGAAACCTTGGGAAGAACCAGAGCCAAGAGGGAGCCCATCCTCATTTGAGTGACATCAGAGGGTGTGATTATAAATTATTATAAACACCAGACAGTTGGAATTTTCATAAACTATCATGATTATAAGTAATGTTCTTTTTACAGTCATATACAGAGTAAGAGATTCTAGTCCATGTTATGCCTTAAATTTCCACATTTTGTGCATTCCAGAAATGCATTTCTGTTTAAAGTGTGGCTGTTGAGTGGCCCCTTGTTATGACTGAATTGTTGTATGCATTATACAGTAAATCATACTAAATGTAACAGAATTTTAGCAAAATCATCCACTTATTTGATGAAATAATTTTTAATTTTCAAACCAATAACCCCCTTACAAAAATAGTTAACTGCCCATGATTTGTGTGACAAGCCTAGTTGAGTTACCATTATCCAGGAACTATCTGGCAAAAATATGGATGTCAAGCACTGTCAGGATTTACATCATTGACAGTGAAAACCCCATTTTCACAATTATCAACCAGCTTTTTTTTTTTTTTTTTAATTATTCTCTACTAGCACGCAACCTCCTCCTACCGAATGATTTCCTTTCATATACTTGTTGTACCAGTGATTTTGTTGCTGCTCAGTGGAAGAATGCTGTTGTGCAGTTTCCATTGCAGTCTTGAACCAGAACAATAAAGACTTGGCATCCAAATCATAATCAGCCACACAAGAGTCTTTCATCACCTACTTAAACATGACAATACGACGAGCCTGAGGCAGCTTGTTGCGAATCCATATGCGAATCTTTATTAAATAATCCAAAACGACAGGCAATAATCATGAACGAGGAAACAAAAGCGAAAGGTCAAAACCAGAAAATCAAACTCTATAGCAAAAGCAAAAAGCCGAATAAACAACACGAGACAAAATCAGAAACCAGAAATGTAAGCGAGAGTCCAAGGAAGGATAACAGACTTTGACAGCATTCAAACCTCTGTAATCGATGCATGGGCGTAGCCCTTCATGCTTCTTCCACACGAAAAAGAAGCTAGCTGCAGCTGGGGATGTGGACGGTCTAATATAGCCCGCCTGCAGGGCTTCATGGATGTACTCATTCATGGCTTTGCTCTCGGGATTGGAGAGAGGATAAATCCAACCCTTGGGAGGCATGGCATTAGACAGGAGGTCGATGGCACAAGCCCTGGTATGGTGTGGGGGTAGGTGTGTAGCCTTCTGTTTGCTGAACACCTCCCTGAGATTGCCTAATCTCTGGGAATGCTTGTGTCACCCCCTTCTAGTGGGCTCTCTATAGATGTTGCCAGGCAACTGACGTGGTATAGGATCTCGGAAGCATGTCCTTAAACATTGTGGTGACCAGCTTACTAATTCCCCTTCCTTCCAGGACAGGTGAGGGTTATGGAGACGTAACCAGGGGAATCCGAGAATCACCGGGTTCTTTGGGGAGGAGATGGTGTAGAAAGTGAGCTTCTCAGTGTGAAAAAGTCCAACTTGTAAGGTGATGAGGGTGGTTTGGTGTGTTAGGGGTGTACGAGGAGAGGGAGACATTGGTGTCTCGGCACATCATCTCTGCTTGGAGGGATGGACATAGTCCCTCATGGAACAATGTTACAATGACATCATCTGGCATCATAGGGACACACCCAACCACAATGTTGTCCAGTGTTTTGTTAAATATTTTGTCACCATTTCCCATAAGATGGTAAGCTATTGTACAGGATTTAGCTACACCACATAGATTAAGAAGTTCTGCAATCGAATTGGTTTTAAACTTTCTGGGATTTGATACACACAAAACATGTTTAAGATGTTGCATTAGAGATGTTGAAGCTGTTGATAAGAACATTTCTAATTTATGGAAATAAAGTATGACCATTAGTCTATCTGCAGAGTCCTATTTTCTATATTCAGCTCTCCAGTGGCATCTTCCCAAAAACACATTGTTCACATGCTCTCTGTCCCTTTCCATGTCTGGACAATAGAACAGCTGTTGATTGCACTGACCAGCATTCTATCTTTTGTCCTTGATGGTCTTCCAGTTTACGCATGCCAGACAATGGTCTTCCAAATGAGTGTTGGAGCATATACTTTAATCTCTTCTGCTTAGTTACAGGGTCTGTTGTCACTCAGTAAAGGACACACACCATCATGATTCTCAAGCTTTTTCCACTGCTTGAACAATCTCAGCATCCTTAGGTCAGTACTATTCCTGTCTTTTCTGGAGCTTTGATGATTCCTATGTAAGGAGCAACCTAGAGATGCAGAAACGCTATAATGATTTATAATCACACTAAATCATTATAAAAGGGAGAGTGTGAATTGCCATAAACAGCGGAGGCCTGGCACTGACTGGAAACTTAAAAATGTCCTGCAAGTCACCTTCCAGCCTATAGGATGCATACGAGTGGTGTATAGCTCCTATAATGACCCTTATTTGGCTCACTTAGCAAAGCGGACATGAATCAGTGCATTAGCTAGCAGGCAATGCTTGAGATGAAATGAAAATAATGCCAACTGGGCAACCCAGCAGAGTTCACAGTTTGATGAGAGGGTAAAATTGGCCTTTTTGGGTTTTTTTTACAAGTAACTGAACTTCTCACACTCAGTCCACTTCAGCAGCATAAACTCAAGCCTATGAGCTTGATATTTGGTTTAGGAATTTGACTTGAGTCTTCACAGCAGAGCGAAAGCAAAGTAAACAAATGGCAATTTTAGAATTGCAGTGCTACAAAAGATTAAATACTACATTAAAATTCATTTTTGGCTATACAGCGAATGAAATAAGTATTGAACATGTTACCATTTTTCTCAGTAAATATATTTCTAAAGGTATTATTGACATGAATGTTTCACCAGATTTTGGTAACAATCCATGTAATCCACACATGCAAAGAAATCAAACCATAGATGTCCATAAATTATGTGTAATAATGTAAAATGACACAAGGAAAAAGTATTGAACACTTGAAGAAAGGGAGGTGCAAAAGGCATGGAAAGTCAAGACACCATCGGAAATCAATCAGTAATTAGAAAGCAAGCCTGCACCTTGCAAATTAATATCAGCTGGTTCAGTCCCAACTGATGGCCTATAAAAAGGTGTCACACAAGAAATATCTCATGATGGGTAAAATTAAAGCGCTCTCTTAAGACCTTCACAACCTTATTGTTGCAAAGTATACTGGTGGCATTAGTTACAGAAGGATTTCAAAAATTTTGAATACGCCAGTAAGCACTTTTTGGGCCATAATCCAGAAGTAGAAAGAACATCATTTCACCACAAACCGGTGAACCAAGTAAAAAAAAAAAATCAGAAGAATTTTCCAAGAGCCAAGGACCACTCGTGGAAAAATTCACAAACGCCTGGAATTAGCAGGTACAGTTGTTTCAAAGAAAACTATAAGTAATGCACTCAACTGCCATTGGCCTGTATGCACACTCACCACGCAATACTCCATTGCTGAAGAAAAAGCATGTCGAAGCTTGTTTAAAATTTGCTGCACAACATTTGACAAGCTTGTGAAATACTGGAAGAATATAGTCTGGTCAGATGAAAGAAAGATTGAACTCTTTGGATGCCATAATACACACTATGTTTGGAGGACAAAAGGCACTGCACATCACCCCAAAAACACCATACCAGCAGTGAAGTTTGGAGGTGGGAACTTCATGGTGTGGGACTTTTTCAGCATACAGTACTGGCAAACTTCTTATAATTAAACAAAGGATGAATAGAAAAATGTACTGAGACAATCTTCTGCCATCTTCCAGGATGAGTAAGATGAAATGAGGGTGGACATTTCAGCAAGACAATGGTTCCAAACACACAGCCAAGGAAACTCAACTGGTTTTAACAAATGAAGATAAAGCTGCTAGAATAGTCCAACCATTCACCTGATGTAATGACTCACCTGCTCCAGGCTGATTAGGATCAATGTGCAGTTCACAAAAAAGTCCATAATCCAAACTTGTAATCCAATATCCAGGCAAAAGTAATCCGAAACCAAGAGAATATCTTAAACGTAAATCCGGAAACATGAAACATGAAAGTCCTTAATCCTTAAATCCACAAAGCCGTATAAGACACTTGGTACCTTCCAATAGAATGAACGGCGAGCACGCCATAATAAAACCCTGAGGCACTTCCTTGGGGGTGGCCTAATACTCGGGTGAGGGCTCCCTCCAGTTGTCAAGACGTCACAATTTAAAACAGTGCTCACCCGATATGCCGGACACCCATCTATTTCGAGTGGTGGGGGCGGTTCATTCACCATTGGTGTTTCGCCCGGACGAGTGTGGTCTGGCTTGAGGAGAGACACGTGGAACGTGGGTGAGATGCGATACGAAGATGGGAGCTCCAATTTGTATGCGACCGGCTTTACCTGTCACACGATCCGACATTTAATAAGATTTACGCTTGTGGGTTCTGTGTGTCTAAAATGTGGTGTTTTCATTAATAGACTGAATTATATTTTCCATATTTATGTCATGTTCTGTTTCTGTTCCCTTTTTAGTGCTGATTTCACTTATACCAGTGGCCCAGGCTCAAGGTGATTTATATATGGTTGTTTGGTGTGGAGAAGGTTGTGCACAATTTATTAATTTGTTCCTTGTTTGGTAATGCAGTTTTTATAGCTCTAATCAAAGGATGGCTGCAAGATCAGATTTGAATAAATAGTTTTACACTCAATAAGTTTTATGCTGCCTAAATGTCTTAACATATTAAACATAACACCACACAAGTTTAATGACAGCAGCACAAGAGAGCTGTCATAACTCTCATAACGAATGCTAAACAAAATGCTCCATGATGATTTCTAGTTACTAATCTCTGATATCAAACTGAATTGATTAGGCTTATGTCTGCTTCTGAGTAATGAAATAGTACGAAATCCTTAGAAAATTAGGTATCAGATGCCTTAAGACCTACCTGCTTTTACTAATGCAACTAATGAACTTTCTAGTCCACCCATATATTCATAAACTGGCATATTTATAGAACACGTAGATTTTTTAAAAAGCCAATCAGATTGACCAGTACACTTGGAAGTTTTTGAACTGGTATGAGTAATGACCATCAAAAGGGAGATAAATAACAAACTCTTAACTATGTGTCTCTTCTGTGTGTTTAAAGCAGATGAAAAAGTCATCTGTCATAGCTTTACTGTATCGAGATTTTGACCACTTTAAAGAAAATGCAGTATATTTAAATGGTGGTGCAGGAATTGTTGCCAGATCCAAAAACTAAATAAATCTAAAATCAGCAAATACACTTACTACACTTCAATCCTATCATGAATTTTGTGAACATATGAAACAGTGAATCTACTGCTTATGTTGTAAAGTGAAAAGCAGCTCTGACTCCTTCATCATTTCATACCAACAGCAAAACCCAAACCGACTGTGAGAGTGAATCCTCAGAGCTCCGTCTACACTGGAGACACCGTCACTCTGAGCTGTGAGCAGCAGCATGGGACTGGATGGGAGTTTCAGTGGTACAGAAATAATCAGCTGATACAGAATCTGAACAGTGAACAAGTTAAAGCACTTAAAGTGACAGTTGATAATGCAGGAGAAACAGAATACAAGTGTCGGGCACGTAGGAAAAGCTACTATACATATAGCAGCTACTATAACAACGGCTTCTACTACACAGAGCTCAGTAAACCTGTCAAGATTACAGTAAGAGGTATGTCATGATTTTTCCTCTTTTCATAATAGGTTTGTTAAAATGGTTTAGAAAAAAATGTTGCTTTATTAATTATTTTTCATTCCAGAAAGTTCAAAATTATCTTGAAATACACATGTTTAAAATTACTAGTCATTTTTTGGCTGATACAAAAGTTTAACAATATTTTATTTAACAAATAAAAAATGAATAGAGATAAAGCTTTAACTTTTTGTTTTACAACATGTAAAAGTCTTCAGTACAGGAGTTTATGTTTTGCTGTAACATGACAAACTGCATTTTTCAAATGTATTCATTAGATGTGTGAGAAAATAGATAGCCTAATGAGATACCATAAGGGTTTTTGTTCTGATTCTTGTCTTGTCTCCAGCCCGTCCTGTCATTGGTTGTTGTTCTAATGTGTCTGGATTACACTTACCTGATTTCAGTTTCATGA